>NC_051164.1:114399682-114452031 GCF_013339745.2 Dermacentor silvarum | reverse complement strand
ATTCGAAATTCGAATTAACGAGGTGCAATTAACGAGATTTTACTGTACCTGGAAAATAGCGGTGCGCACGCTACGCCATAAGGCAAGCGGCAGAACCTGCAGAGTCTTAAGTGGGTGTTTGTTGTGAGCAGTTCTTGAGCTTATTTGTTTTGTTCAAGCTGCAAGTACGCTTTCGAGAGATCTATGATAGAAAACACGGTTCCACCCTGCAGGTTTGCGAATATATCTTCAGGCAGTGACAAGGGATATTGATCGACCTTGATTGCTGGATTTACCGTGACATGGTAGTCGCCACATAATCGCAGTTCCTGCGTGTTCTTTTTTGGGACAATCACAAGCGGCATTGCCCATGTACTGTGCCTGACTCTAAATATGACACCAGCTGTTTATAATTTCACCAATTCTTGCTCGACTCGCTCGTGCAAAGCACATGGCACTGGTCGCACTTTCATAATGTCAGGGCGCAAGTCATCCTTCAATTCAAAGCTGCATTCGAACCCCTTAATGGTACCGAAACCCCTGTCAAACACTTCGGGAAATTTCTCAGCAAGCGATGCCTCCTTATCTAAAACTTTTACGGACAAGACTTCAGGCCAGTTTATTTTGATTTTAGAAAGCCAATCTCGGCCAAACAACGTGGGAATTTTTGCCCCCTGCGCTCCTTTCGCTATGACCAGTGGCAGTTCGAAGCATTGGTCTTGGTATTGCACCTTTACATCCATGACATTGTACGTGGCTAATTTGACATTTGCTTGTCTGCAAGAGGCATTCGGAAAGGGTTTCGCACACTCCTGACATTATTGACACTACTACGCCCGTGTCAAGTTCCATGGGTATCACTTTATCATTTATCAGAACCTCGAGTAAAATGACGGGCATGCCTTCCTTGTGGTTCGAGTTCATTGTCGCACTCTTCGCTCTGTACACTGTGGACAAGTTTAGATTTGCACATTTTGGCAACATGACCCTTTTTTTACACTTATAACATGTGCTGTTCAGAAATCGGCAACTCGCGGGTGAATGCTGTCCTCCGCATCGATGACACATTCTTTTAATTTCTTCTTTCGTTGACCACTTTGCTTTTGCGAAGCTGGACTGAGCCAGCGCTTCTTTCGTTTGGGCTTTGCTTTGTTGCGCGACTTTCTGTTGCCAGTAAATGTTTTCCGTTTCTAGAAGGCACTCTTTTGGCATTGGGTTGCAGCATTTCTTTCGTATCTTGCGTCGTTGCTTCCATAGCTATGGCTAGGCTGCATGCGCGCTCCCATGTCACTTCGTCATCTGGCATTGCCAACAGCCTGCACCCTACTCCCTCGGTACGTAGCCCAGCAACGAGCCGGTCCCGCAGAGCTTCCGTCAAAAAGGTGCTGAATTCGCAGTTGGCAGTGAGTGTCTTTAATTCGACAATGAAATCTGCGACGGTCTCACGTGGTTGTTGCTTTCGCTGGTGAAACTTATACCGTTCTGTGACCAGGGAGTGCTTAGGAGCGTAATGCTTCTTCAGAACGTCCACGACTTCCGTGAATGACGCCTTGGCTGGTGTTTTAAGCCGCAGCAAGCTCCTCAGCGTGACATACGCCTTCTCACCGATAGCCGTTAAGAAGACCGGTAGCTTCTTGCCTTCGGCTATGTCATTGGCCGCGGCAAATACTTCGAACCGCTCCAGGTACACCTCATACACCTCAAAGTTGCCGTCATCCGGATGGAACTCCGGTAGCTTCCCAACAGTGGTTGTCATGCTTCCTTTCGGACTGGTTGTGGTGGCCATCCTATAAACCCGGCGCGAATCCTATCCTCGTCGCCAGTTGTTGTAGCTTGACACCAGCACCGGGTTAGAACGTACTTTATTATTGAGGCGCACGCTGGCAGCCTCAACTCGACAACAAGAGGAGAACACACAATGATACTCGAGCGTGTATATAAGCACTGGCTATGTCTCGGCGCATGCACAGCCAGCAGTAGTTTGCGAGCCCACAATTATGACACGCGAATGGCTATCACATGACGGATGACTTCACAACAGTCCTGTGTGACCATAAAGCCAACAAAGCTCCAAAATGGTTTTGCGCAGCACAGCCTAAATTGACAGTGACGAGAAACAAGGTTGGGAGGTATTGGCACTTCGGAACAACCCGCGACGCACATAGATCTGCACGAATGAGAGCTAAATGCTATCACGGCCTCATTTATCAATAAATTTCAAGTAAACTTTACTTTAATAGAGCACAATGCTGAGCAAAAGTCTCTAACTACATTCCTGCTGGGCTGGCGCTCTAAAAAGCAACGAAAATGAGTTTACTGTCATAATTTGCTTTTTTATACTGCCTGATAAGCCGTCTTTGTGTAAGGCCCGCTCTCAAAAAAATTCTGGAAAAGAAAGTGCTGGCCTTACACGAGTAAATACAATGAATCTCAATTATGAGGTGAAAGAGGTTCGTTATGTTTTGGAAAATTTTGACTGTTAAAATGAGATTATTAATGCTTGGGCTTTTATGGGAATCGCAAGAGTAATTATGATTGCCTTATTATATTCACTAGTTTGTTATAACCCAATTCATTATAACGGCTGCGCATCCAAATGCTCACCATACGAGAAATGAACAAGCGCATTTTGATGTCTTTCATCACCAGCCTATTAGTTGTAGTCATTGTGTCTTTCTGTCTTGACAACAATGCTGCTCTTGTGACAGCGGCTTAAGCTGAATGTTAGGAATGGTTACTGATACTCTTTTTGACAGCCACTGAAGTGTCAGTCCCTGAACACATGCCTGAGAGTGCTACAGTCCACAGTTGGCAACCTAAGAGTGATGCCATTTTTTTCCCCTCACATTTTGCGGTCTTAAGATTCTGGAAAAATTAGCCATGCAAAAGTTCACTTTGTAAAAACTGCTGTGTCAACATTAAATGTTTCTGGGCTTTTGAAATGCATCTGCCGTGGTGGCATAGTGGCTTTTGTATTTTGTATTGTATACTGAGTTTGTTTCACTCTTAAGCATAAAGTTGATAATGAGATTGATGCATTTCTTGGTTAGAAGGCCTTGTTCATTTCTCTTTCCAAAAAGTAATTTAGTGGGCATGTGGAGTGTTCCTTTTATTGCAAGTGTTTTTGAGTGACAGTAAAGTGTAAATGAGAAAGAGAGAGGAGTGCTAAACGGTTTAGATTCTTTGCTGGAGGAAAGGGAAAGAAAAACAGAAAAACGAGGATGGTGCTCTAAGTAACACTTGGCAGTGTGTGTTAAATCCGGTGTCTGTGCCCCACGTCAGCATTAAGTCCCCAAGTGTCACACGATCCTGCATTCAATGGATATTGTGTTCCCAAAAGCTCACACGTGCCAAGTGGTTGGGTTAGCTGGTTTAGATCCTGTCATTATGATGGATAAAATTTTGAGGTTGGAAGTCGAGCAATGTCTGTTTGTGTGTTCACCCCATGCTGCACTTTGGCAGTTGGAATGCTAAGCTATTAAAACTGTATTGGGCCATTTGCGTTTCTGTGCCTGAGTAAGATTGTATGAGGTGAGACGAAGGGGTAAACTTAAGTTGTAATGCTTCAGTCTTTAACCTAGAGCTCATAATGGCAGTGCGACTTTAAAAGCAGAGATAATCCCTCAAATTTTTCATTCAAGGCAAGAAAACGGGAAGTGAAAGCAGTATGAATTTGTTGCAAGCATGACAAAGAGTATAGGAATGATTACAAATCCTTGATAGTGAGTGGGGCAGTCATGCACATGTTCCCTGACGCTATCATGTTCCCTGACGCTATCAGTGATCATACTTTTTCTCAAGCTCCGAATTTGTTTTGCTCCTAAGCATTAAGTTGAAAATGTGGTTTACATTCTGCTGGTCATGTGTAGTCTTGATGTGGTACATTTTTTGTGTTCCTCAATGACTGGATCCTCGTCTAAACATGGCCAGTCGATGAAGTGTTTCAAGTACTAGTATTCACTAGTGTCCCTCCCCTGCTGGTGTTACGCTGTCATAGAGTCGAGTGAAATCCCATGTTCATTATCAATCCTGTCTTTCAAACCAGACAACCCTGTGTTAGTTGAGTCAGAAACAACAAACTTACACGGTACTCATAATTTTTATTTGCTTAGTGACCACAAGTATTCATTTTTTAATGTGTAACCTGACTAAACAAGTGTTCGTCAAACTCTTGGCAGTGTTGAAAACGTGTATAGGCAGTTTTTCATGGTGTTCTGCGTGTGTCCTTTTTTTTCCTTTCTCTTTTCCAATGCCTGGTGTTGACATGGTAACTGCCTATGGTGACATCCAGGGAACCACACGCGCGGTTTTACGGCGCCCAGATTGTGCTGGCGTTCCAGTACCTGCACTCCCTAGACCTCATCTACCGGGACTTGAAGCCCGAGAACCTGCTGATTGACCACACAGGATACATCAAGGTCAGCCTTACTTTGTTGTTTGTTTTAAAATTCTGCTGAGAAGGTTCGGAATAGACCACCAAAGATACTCCATGTGATCCTCATCAGCCCTGCTTGCAGTGCACATGATTGGTATGTTTCTTTAAAGTTGAGCCAGTGGCATTGCCTTTGCTGTAATATTTTACTTAGCAATAGGGCCTCTGAAATTGAATGGCTGCAACAGCACTTGATCAACATGGTGAACAGCCCATGAAATGGGACAAGAAAGACCAGACACACCACTTGTGTCCCTGACATGCAGCATGTTTATGACAAACCAATTGTGTAGCTCAACTGCTTGCTTGTTTCTTTAGCATCACCATGGAGTGGTGTCTGTCGTTGGATGAGACAGGTAGATCGAGACACTGCTGAGCTGTGCTGAAGTGGACATAAATTTCAAGCCACATTGCAGGGAGCTAGACCATGCCTAAGGATTGTTGAATAGCCACTGTGGGCTGTCCGCTACTCTCTTGGTCACTAAAAACAGGAGATTCAAGGCCATGTTTTTGACAAGCAGTGCTGTGAAAGTTCATCATTGCAGCATGCACACATGTGCACAGGCTCTTCTTAATTCAAACATGATGCCACACTGCTTATGATAGCAGCTAAATGAAAGAGTGCAGGTCTGCCTTGTGTAACGAATGTAGTGTGTTTCTGAGACAACTGTCTAAGATTGTTTAATATAGAGGATTGTAGACAGTTATGATGTTTACTAGTGGAGCATTATACAGTGTAGACCGCTTATAACGTAAGTCGCCGGAGTGGCGAATATCCGCACTATAAGCTGTACCGCACTATAACCAAAGCAACAATTTTCAAGGCCCGCACATGTGCAAAACATGTGCACCGAGCTGCCACGCGTATGCGACAGTCGAGGAATGTGGCTAGAATGTTTGCATTCAATTTACAGTCGAATCTCGTTAATTCGAACCAAATCACGCGGCAGCGCCTCCGACCGGCATTGCTCCTGCACCGCCATAGAGTAAAAGCTTAGGAGAAGCCCCTCAATGTCGCGCGCGAACGAAACAAAAAAAAAAGAAAGGAAAAAAAACGTGGCGAAAATTTCACCCTCTCTCAAATGGCAAGGTCGCCGATTCTGCGTTGCGCCGGAACGTGCGTGTACGTGCCGACGTCTCAGCCACGCTACCGTAGCCACGTGTAGAAAATGGCAGTGAACCCTTCTTTCTCCTTTATGCTTCCTCTACTTTCTAGTCACGTGTTGACCTTGCACGCTGCGGCTATGGCGCAGAGGGAAGCAGCGGCGCTGTCCCAGGCCGGCCAACGAAACTGCCCACGCCGGCAAACGCCCGCTTCCCGATAATGGCAGAAAACGAAACTTCGGGGAGCTGGCGCCGGGCCGGCTGAAGCGGCGGCGCTTGCACGGCGGCGGGCACGCACGGTGACAGTCGAAAGTGAGGGAGCTACGAGGGAGGGCGAGGGGAGCCACCGAAGCGGCGGAGTTGCCGAGGCAAAATCCGCTTCCCTGCCGCCCTCCTCCCTCACATTCCACGGTCTCCGCGTGCCCCCTTCGCCGTGATGTGCCAACGCCGCCTGCTCCCTGAAGTTTTGTTTACTGCCGTTATCGTGAAGCGAGCGTTGGCCGGTGTTCGCAGTTTCGTGGCGCTCGTTCGCTATGCGCTCCGTGATATTTCACGACTTGCACTCAAGATTCTGGTTTCAGCCTCACTGGCTGTTCGTTCGCACCACGTGCCCTTCTCCTCCACTTTGTCTCTCTTTCTTCCTCGAGCACTCCTTGGGGCGTCCGTTTGAGGGCAGCGTTCGCCGTCTCTGCTGACTTCCGTACTCCCAGGCAGCCACACTGTAACCGGTATTTCGTTTCCTGCAACTGCACTATAAGCGATATGTGTATACATGGAGTGCTATGGGAAAATTAACGGGAGTCTGAAAAGACCGCACTATATCCGGTCCTGCACTATAAGCGGTTACGTTATAAGTGGTCTATACTGTATATAGCAGCAGCAGACATCAACAGGTTATGCTTCTGAGTTTTGGCTGACTTAAAATTTTGCAATCACAACATGCCTGCTAAAGCCATTAATAAAAGTTCATTAGTGACATTTGTTAACAAATAATTATATTGGCTGTTATTGCGCACTTTTGATGTCCACATCTGCCATGAAGCTTGGTCAATAAAAATCAACCTGCCTTTCGAATCTTGCATTTTGAACAGCACAGGACAAAAGAAGAGGATGCTTCTTCTCCCGTTTTATTCCATATTTTAATAATTTGAGGCACTCTTTGCAGAAACACTTGACATACGTGAATTTTAAATTTTTTTGCATATTGCATTACATTTTTCAGCAAGTGGCTGGTGTGTTTGTTATGTGTTTGTAATAGCTGTGCAATAAACACAGACAGCGCTATAATTTGACTGTCATTCTTACCAAATGCCACATTCTCATGTGCATAAATCTACTTTGAATATGTCACATCAAGAAGGGGGGGGGGGGAAGAGGCATGGCATTTTGCTGCTTCTTGAAATGCAAGGCTGCATAGTTTCAATAAGATCTGGCATACTCTGCCTCAGGTCTCAAGCGTTACGACCAGCAAGTGTGATTGATAACATTGATCACTTCGTTATGTATTGTAGTGCAGCGGAGATATTTGCTAAAGGGATCTGCTGTATACGAGAATATATTGTATTGGGGAGTGAAAGTTAGAAGATGCTATTGGCCATCCATACAAAAAATGCACAAGGAGTGCAGACTTGCTCATTGCTTTGTAGAGCGACTGAGCAGCAAGCTCTGAGGTAAGGGGGTGTCACCTGGCGGCCTTCTGTTGGGGTTGAGACGGTGCGCCCAGGTGCCTGCTCAGCCACGCAGATGTACAACGCTGTATATGGTTTCTTGCTAGCAGCAACACTCGATCAGCAATTTCGTTCTTTCGAAACGGGCCATTCACACACTCTCTACAACATTGAGTGGTTCTGCCCAAGGGAACACAAATGGAGTTTGTGTTTTGGGTACACAGAACCACTTATCAATGCTATTAGTAAAACACTGTTTTGTGTGAGCGTTAAACATTTTTACCTGGAGTGCCTTCATTTGTGGTTTATTACAAGGCAAAAACAAGAAAAGGTGCTTTTGGTGATCCATACAACATCGTCCTTTATTCAGTTCTAGACATTATATTGGATTAGACTAGATATTCAGGCAAAGGTTTTATTTGCCTAAGCCTAGTCTTGTTATTGTTTGCTGCACAAGCCAGGCTGGATCATAGCACCAAAGCTTAGGTTAGAGCCATACCTTAGTCTATATGCTCTGACTACAGGTTACAGATTTTGGATTTGCCAAGCGAGTCCGGGGACGGACCTGGACCTTGTGTGGCACACCTGAATATTTGGCTCCAGAGATCATTCTCAGCAAGGTGAGTTATTTTTGTGGGCCAAGCGACACAGCTGTGACAGTGTGGGATTGTTGTTTTTTGAGAGTGAGAATGGGAGGCACCCTTACCTTATTGATATGAAAGCATCTTGAGTTCCACAGGTTTAATTAAGTACTGCGGGGCAGTGTTGCCTTTATAACATAGATCTAGTGGAATTTTTTTGCTTGTTTAGCATTAAAAGTGCCTTTGAGCAGATAGCAAATCTTCCTTTAGTGGATTACCCATGAAATCTTTATAGTGATAGTGGTAGGAGTTGCCCTAAGATTCAACTCAAGGGAAAGGCGCACTTACGTGCCCAAATGGGAAAGTCGAGCGGAGGCTCGGAATGAATAAACTGGACTCTTTGCCTTCACATATCAGACTGTCTGCCTCAAGCGGGGAGTGCTTATTGCCTCCTTTTCCTTCGCCTCCCCGGCACTGTCCCCAGCACACAGCAGGAGACGGCGCAGCTTCTCTTCTCCTTTCTTCCTCGCGTTGCTTGCGCTTGTCACCCTTGGCAGCGATGGGGTGCGAAGAAGTGCGCTCACAGGTGCACACACCCACAATCACAAGCACCACTGTAATATACTGGCACTTCAGGTGCGTTTGCGATGTCACCGCCACTGCCATCGCTGCCACCGTCATGCTTTCATGGTATCGATGGCACATGCATGGCCCACACGTGGAGGGTTAGAAAGTCTCAAGAGACATGCAGTACGTTTGGCTGCAAAAACGACAAAGCCGTAAGGGACTCACCATCATGCTCCACTCAGTCGGCTTTGCTCCGGAGCCAGGGCAGCGTTCTGCCTTCCTCATCAGGCATGAGTGTTGTGTGCCCACATACTAGAATTCTTGCTGAGCAGCTGCATGCATACCACACCATGGTGCATTCACTTGTCTGAGCAGAATGAACTGTAAATGTCAAGCAAAATCTATTTAATCCTTTCATTGGGAGCTTACAAATGCCAAAGGTTTTCCATCAGTCACATTTCATTCACCAGTGAGCTGAAATTTCTGTAACAAAGCTGCCGGCAGTCAACATTGCATGAACGTTGTGTGACCCCTGTCAGGGTGCTGTCTCTGCTGTGCAGTAGAATTGTCTTGTGTGCTGCATCACGCTAACGTGTTGCCACCGTGTACTGTAGAACACCATGCAAGGAGCTCGAGCGCAATGCTGAACCTTACTATTGCTTTCAAAGCTTCACCTTTGGGTTAAACTGCAAATTTTTATTAGATATTTGGAGAATTCTAATGGATTTAATATAGTTATATGACAACAAAATGACTAATATTCATGCAATTCACACATAGTGTATTAGAAAACATAGCACATTTCTCGAAATATAACCACTGAGTAAGCACAAGTTTCTGTTTCTCTGGCAAGTTGCCCACTCCTAAGATTGTATACTATGTGATGCCTGCAATTGAAGGTTGCAGAAAAACAAAAATGGTATTGTCTATTGGGGTGTTATTTGGTAGTTATTAACGAAAAATCAAGCCCTTCAGTGTAACCGATCCTTCTCGCTTGTTGTTTACTGGCACAATTTGTGCATGCTGACATGTTTATTGCTCTGGCTTTTGATAAGAGGTTGTAACAGTTGAGGAAAATTGGATTCCAAGATGCAGTGACTATAGCTTATGAGATGCAGCAGAACTGATAGTTGGGCGAGTTGGTAAGTATCATTGTGAAATTTGTAGCGCGCACAATAGACAAGGACGCAGTTAAGGACACACGAGCACTTACTCAACTGTTTGTTTTGGAAAGAGGCAGAACATAAATGCACCAGGTATCTGCACAGAGCATGTGCACTGACCATTCTTGAATACTGCTTGAACCTTTATAATCTGTTTATGTAAAAACTGTTGACTTGTTTTGCACATGCTCAGTGCAAATGCTCAGTGCAAATGCTCAGTGCAAATGCTCAGTGCACACGCTCAATGCAGATAGCTGGTGCATTTATGTTCTGTCTCCAAAAAAATAAACAATTGTGCATAAGCGCTCCTTCGTCCACCTTCACTGTGTCCTTGTCTATTGTGTGCTCTACAAATTTCACTATGAAAGCTTATGAGATGCTAAGCAGTGGGGGTTTGCTGGATGCTGGAGCTGTTAGTTTGGAAAGGTTCCACCTCCTGTGTATGGGAGCTACAGTTATCAGCCTTCATTGGAGGCATGGATGATGCATAGTCTTAGGCTGAGGCTGCTGACAAGCAGAGCGTTACACACAGGAACTGGCATTCAACGCAACTCTAGCAGTAGCCTTACATTTAAAGCAAAATGTAAATGCGTTCATCATTCATCTTGGTCCAAAGTAACTGAATTTGACGTATCATATGTGTGTAAGCACTGTGTAAATTGTCTTTTTATATATTTTAGTGGTGTGTGAATATCCTAAATTTCGAATATGAATCAAATAGTCTTAGCTAGTCAATTCGTATTAAAATCAAGAGTTCTCTTTGAAGTTATCTAGTGTTCATTTCTTATTTAATATAGATAACAGCATTTATCAAAGCGCCAGGGTAGAAAGAATGTTCCGTATGATGCTTCTGAAGGAGAATCGTGTTTGTTGCGCAGATGCACCAGGTCCTCAGCAATGCATGAGAGAAATAACTTCTGCTCAGTAATTTCTAGTCATTTGATAAAGATGCCTCACTATTAGGCAGCCTATGAATTTGTTGTCTCAACTTAGGCAAAGCAAATCATGATATTCAAGTCTCACCATGTTTGCATTCCTTAACGACAATGTGCGGTGCTATAGTATTACACAAATCTCCTTCAATGAGCACAACACTCTACATACATCTTGTGATATACCTTGTTTCATTACTGTAATCTGATGGTGCACAAGGTAACTGAAAGCAGTTTACCCTTAGTTGACCGGACATCCAGTTGTGACCGACAATATGTGCACGTATCAAATGATTGCAGCCTTTTTTGACCATATGCACTCCACGCAAACTTTGTTTCACTTTCTTTACAAATTTGAAAAACAATATCAGTATTTAGTATTGATTCAATATTCAAAGGTTGCCTTTCTCACATATTCATACTCAGTTTGATTAGGAAATTTACTAGTTGAACATCTTAAGTATGTTCACATTTTAGTTCTCAGTGCGTAAATAATAGTCATGGAAGTAATGGTTGCTGTTACATCACTGAGGAAACCTAAGTGCAGTTGAAGCCATGGTCTGTATTGCTGGTTACGATCTTCACAGTATATAGTATATAGGGCCTTTCTTTATAAGAACTGTTGAAATTATATTTGTGCATGCTACGGAGGAGCTTTTGTAGTTTGAACGTGCATGCCTTACTTTTTGTGGAACACATGTCAAACTTGGGAAGTGTCCAGTAAAGTATGGAAGTTCACAGAGCAATAAAGAAAGCTTTTACAGCGAAGCTGTTCAGGGCTAGTTCCTCCAGGATCGTGTCCGCGTGTAGAAAAAAACTATCATCAGCAGCATTTCGGCTACATGTGCGTGGCAGTTTCCCGCCAGTTGTGCCTTAGCATAGGTGTCAAAATGAATGACTAACATGACTGATAGGTCATGACATCAATAGCATCTTATGCTTGTCAGTTACGTCGCAATTAGCGATAATCCAATGCGGGTATGCGCCAGGGACAAGAAAGAAAGAAGGAAGGAAAGAAAGAAAGAAAGAAAGAAAGAGAAAGAAATAACATGTGGCTCATACCCGCATTAGATATGTGGGTATGAGCCGCCGAGAGCAGGAGCGGGAGAGATCTCGCAGGATCCTGACGCTGCTATGCAGTGTGCCGCGGCTATGAACGCTGTGGCTCATATGCTAGTCTATGACGGACTTGGCACAGCAAACGCATTACTTGGTTATCGCGCCGGGCGAAAACAAGACGCCGGTGTCCTTGCTCTTTGACGAACATGCCGAAGATGCTCAATATAATCAATATATAAATTCACTATAGCAATATTCACTACAGCAGGCCCACCATAATCGCAGCTTCGCTTTCTTCCAGCTTCACAGTAGTGGAAGGGCTCTGGATTTTTTTAAGTAATTTTTTTATTTCTCATATCCTATACCAGCAACAAAATAACAAATATGTTCTGCAGAAATCGACTGGGTAGAGGTACATTATTGAAAGGAAGAGTCTGCGCTGCTCTGGCATAATGCAGACTTTGTATTTATGAATGTTTTTCTACCTTTCGGATTTCCATATAATGAATTTGGTTAATCAGTGCTTCTATACTTCACATTGTCGATTAATTTGCCGTCACTGCCGTCAGCTGCGCTCTTTAGCTCACTTGGTAAAGCGACTGCCGTAGAAAGGCGATGGTGCTGGGCTCTGTCCTTGTATCAGGAATGACATTTATCCAGCTGTGAAGCTTTCTTTTTAGGCATCCATATGGGGGTTTCTCTGAATCTCTGTGCTGCTTTCCGATATGCTAACTCAAGCATGCAAACATGCATTTGAAAGTGTGACAGAACCTTGAAAAAAAAAAAACGAAAAAAGAAAGCAGGTTGACTGCACCATGCAAACAATATTCCCATGTTGCAGAACACCACATACGTTTAGTTGCTGACAGTAGCTGTGGTCTTCTTGCAGGGCTACAACAAAGCTGTCGACTGGTGGGCACTTGGTGTCCTGGTGTACGAGATGGCGGCTGGCTACCCACCTTTCTTTGCTGACCAGCCAATCCAGATATACGAGAAAATTGTCTCTGGCAAGGTGAGCAGAACAGCCGCTGGCAAACACATTCACACCCTGACATTTACTGCCACCACTGTATGTCACACAGGCACTCTCATGTGGCACTTGGTATGATGGCCTTTGAACTTTACAGAGGCTGTTAAATTCTGATGATATTGTTTTTCACTACTTGCTGAATCTGGTAGTTTCAGTAATTTCATTTCCAAGCGTTAGTTTTGTACCTCTGAAAGCACTTACCCCATATCATTAGTCTTTAAAAAAAGTGAATATGTTCCTTTTTATTTATTATTGCAGTATTTATGATTGTATGGCCCATAGAATCATGTTGCATTTGGTAGACTTTTGTTTGTGTGCAATGCATTTAAGTGCTTTTAGAGGCCCTAGTGACATTGACGTTCTACACTGAAGTGCATTTGCCACAGTTTCTTGACTTCAGGGAACAAGTATTTTTTCCAAAGTAAGTTGGTTGAAGTTGAAGTCAAATTTTTCTTCGCTTGTTGCATGTATCTTATTTCAATTGCTTGTCTGCTGTGTGTTAATGTAAAGATGCTGTGCTTGAGTGTGTGTATGGTCTTGCTGCACAAAAGCCTTCAGTCTCAACAAAGTCTACATTCAGGTCATTAACTTTGTGGTTGTTTGAAGCTGCTCATGTAGCAAAACATTGTGTGAAATGACTAGAGACCGGATTTTAGGCAAATGCCTTTTTTGTTCCTCTCACTCCTATCACACCACTTTGATGTATGAGCATGAATAAGAGGTTAAGGAGGGCCTTTATAGGGTTTTTATAGTGCCTATAAATGCCTATTTTGGCGTTTGTGCCTAGATGCCTATAAACGCCTATAAATGCCTATCTTAAATATCGGCGTCTATATGAACGCGATTTAGCCTCAAGTTTCGCTTTCGAGTGCAGTTAGAGATTGTTATTCATGTTACCGGACACCATTGTTCGGAACTCTATGGGGTTCAACCTAGTCCTCTAGTTCAACCAACTCCCGGAAAACAACCGCTAGCAGCAGTGAAATGGTACACGCCGGCCAGTATACACCGCCGCGCTGACATGGCGCGAGCTGTTGGTGAATGCAAAACTGGGGAGGGCCGTCAGGGGAAAGGTGAAGAGTAAACAAAGAAAGAAAAATGTAATGTGCACGCAGCTTTTGTTTTGTTTGTAATTTACTTTGTAAGGTGTTCACCACCATCGAGTGTTCCTTCTGAGTGTGCAAGATGCCAAGTGACAAGAGGCACAATTTTGAATCCAAAAATCTGGAGATGGTGGTAGTTTGCTATTGTTTCCACAATCTTACAGTGATTCTTAGACTACATTCCGCGTGCTCTCCAAACAGATTTCTTCAAACATGTGCACTTCAAATGGGTGCAAGTGTATTTGGCAGTATTGGGACATGTTGCCTGTACAATTTGGATAATGTCATTATATATGAGAAAATTGCCAGAGTTGTACCTAAGAGTTCCAATGTAAGAACATGTTAATTTCTTAATAAATTGTAGTATCTCTTGCATTTATTATTTGTCTGTTTTTGGTGTATCTTAATTTAATTGCGTAAGGCAGACATAAAGTGGCGCTTTTTTTAACCAGTAGTCCCAGCTTTCAAGTATTCTTTTTCATGCCTGTTTCACTATATGAGACGCTTGAGTACAGTGGCCATTGAACATGAATATGAGCAGTGTGCTTGTTGAATTAAGCCAATTGGTCGTCATTAGTCCAGCAGTTTTATGGGACAATTGCATGGCTATGTTCACCTTTTGGCGCATTTGTGCCATCACAAACAATAACATTTCTTGTTTTCCTGTCATAGATAGAGGTCGCGCACGTGTTTGTTTGAAATTATATGCATGTATGTAAAAATTTATTGTGCCAATATTTACAACGTTGGAGGCCTAAAACATTGTTTTGCCTGCCTATTTTTGGCGCATAAAATGCGCTTTTTTAATGCCTAAAGATCCGGCCTCTAGAAATGACTAACGTGAACTTCCACAATGCTATTCAAATTTTTGCATGTGTGATGTGATGGCTGTTTTGCAGCTGGCAGACATAGCTTTGAGTTGGTGCCTGTGCATGATCAACATAACAGTCAGTCAATCAATCAATCAATCAATTTATTTCCCAAAAACTGTCAGTACAATTATAGCCCGCATAAGCACAAGTGCTTATGTGCGTGGCTGGGCAGTACATAGCTAATTCTGTATGGGATCATTGTGTTGGCCCCAACACACAAAAAAGAAGAAAAAAAAAAGAAAGAAATAAAGCTCGGCATTTAATGAATAAAGTAAGAACCAACTAGGGCTCCAGGATTATGTTCACTTGGGCTGATTGCTACACAGCTTATTCTGAAAACACAATGCTAACAAGAAAGAGTTGTGGGAAGCGAACATGATTTTGCACAGAGGGGACAAGTGTGTAAGTGTGCCAATGCTAAGCTTGCATGAGAAAGATCTTGCACATCTTTTCACCCTGAGATAGTTGCTGATTGGAGCAGTATGGTCCTTTCCTTCACGTTGCATGCCAGCTTCATTTTGCATAAAAGGAGCGGACAAGTAGTAAAGCAGTGGTTGTTAGTTCAGCACTTCGTTATGTCTGCTTATTGCCCTCTGTGTTCTGTCTTCGTGCTGTTTTTTCAGAATAAGCCAACAAATACAACAACCCATATACATGAAAACGAGAGTACATCATCAACAGCCTATATTTATGTCCACTCCAGGGCGAAGGCCTCTCCCTGTGATCTCTAATTACCCCTTTCTTCCGCTAGCTGATTCCAACTTGCGCCTGCAAAATGCTTAACTTCATTACCCCACCTAGTTTTCTGCCTTCCTCGACTGCGCTTCCCTTCTCTTGGTATTCATTCTGTAACTCTAATGGTCCACCGGTTATCCATCCTACGCATTACATGGCCTGCCCAGCTCCATTTTTTCCACTTAATGTCAACTAGAATATTGGCTATCCCCGTTAGTTCTCTCATCCACACCGCTCTCTTCCTGTCTAAACATTAGGCTTAACATTTTTCGTTCCATCGCTCTTTGTGCGGTCCTTAACTTGTTCTCAAGCTTCGTTGTTAACCTCCAAAACGAGAGTACATATATTTGTTAAACATGCAAGTATGGTGTGTAATAAACACTGTGAAATGCTCGCACTTCCACAGTGAAAAAAGGGTACACATGTTTATGTATGGATTAACAGTTTAGTCCTATGAGAAACTTTCCTGCAACTTGTTGTGTGCTGTGTGAAGTGCATAAAGTCTGAAGCTGTAAGGTATGTTTCATCCAAATGCCTTCTGTTAAAGCTGCTGTTTTGTATATACATATGCAGTACTATTGCTGTAAAGTGTAGCTTTGGGCTAGGTAATTCAGCATTGGGTTGATCAATGCATTATGTAAGGTACAAAGGACATGCTTGCATCATTTTACATAGTTTGTTTCAAGTTGAATGCATTGTTTGTAAGAGTGCTTGGGAAGTACTGTGCTAAACTTCTGTTATACTAGCATTGCTTTTACTGATTTGTAACTTAATTAGCCATGATCCACATAGCTCATCTGAATGTTCACAATACAGTCGACTTCTGTTCGTTTGACCCTGATGGAACTGATGAAATTGGTTGAATTATCCAGCCAGTCGAATTAAATAAGGAGCAGAAAATTCCAAAACTCACCACTAAATCATTTGGCAGTATGTGCGCCCACTCAAACATGTCCCCAAATTGTGCGCACCCCGCTTTTTATGAGCTCAAACTAGAATACTAAAAATGGTCGCCATTTTTGAAAACCACGACATGTCCTCCATGTGGTTGTTATCGCAGTTGGTATTCTGCTTTTATCAGATCACTATGCAACACTATCCACTTCTAACCAACAAGACTAACCACTTCGCTAGTTCGTCCTGTGACGTACGCCATTCTCCGAAACGCCAAGAACACGTGATGCGACTTGTTGCGGCTAGCTTAACACGAAAAATAACTTATCATTTGAATGTGCATTTGTAGTCAGACTGAAAGTGGCGTGTCGTCATTGCCATGCTATGTGAGCATGTCTGGATCTATGGTCACCATCTTGTGACTGCAATGTTGATGACGCTGGCTGGGCTAGCTTTGACGATAGGCTGTTGTGAACAGGGTTTTGGTTTTGGTCTTGTATGAAATTGCACTGCCCAAGCAATTTTCAGATTTTCTTGCATAAAAAGCAGCGTGTTAAAATCTAGTAAATACTGTAATAATTCATTGTGAGCTAGTGTGTTCACTTCAAGTTCTTCCTGGGGCAGGCTGAAAAGGTATTTTTGGCCTGCCGAAATGTGATTGCGACACATTTACGGTACCTGAAGTGCCGCCAAGACGGGCGCTGCTGCTATTGAAGTTGCCAATGCAGTCATCATTGGGGTAGGGTGCATGTGTGGTTATCCACTGAAGGCTCATTTCACGATCAAAATAACGAAAGTTTGGTCCCATAGAAAAGTGTGACATTTGGTCAGGATCGAGTTAACCGAAACATCGTATAAACAGAAGTCCACTGTACAGCTGCTGTGTTTCCCTTGATTTTGTGGGTGGAAATAAACAATGTGGCATCCTTTGCTCTGCTAATTTTTCTGAGTGAGTTGGGAGTAGATGTTTTGATGTATGGTACCTGGTTCATGTGTTCATGTGTTATGGTACATGGTACTGCCTCCGAGAGCAGTGTGCATGTTTCGAAAGATGATAGATCTCGTGATTCCTCTGCGTCTGCGGCTGATTGGGCCAGGCTGTGTTTGGTTCTTGCACAGGAATTTGCTCTCATTGAAAGCCGATTAAAGGTGTTTAGCCCAAACCTGAGTCATTATTGAAATGTTGGACAAAAACGGTGTGTCCGCACTTGTTGATACAAACATTCCTGTAGTTTTCATGTGTTAATTGGGGTGCATTTGGTCCTTCAGACAAATGCATTCAGGCAGTGCACAAAAAGGAACTTCAGAGGCAGTGACAGCATAGATGTAAAGCACCAAAATTAGTGGGCCAGTTTAAATGGTAGCATGGAGCAGCAGCAGCCATTGTAACCTTATTTAATGACTGCAAGAAGCAGAAGACATACTGCTGATATTATTTCATTCATTTGGATTGTTTTGTTTGCTCAAACCATCATTTACGCCACCTGTCACCACCTCATCGCCTGCAGTGTTAAGTTACATTGTTTAAATGCTGGTCCTGAAAGAGCTCTGGAAATATTGTTATGGCTACTGTGGATGATGCTGTCAACATATTTGCATGATCATTTCCTAAGGACTGTCACTCTCATGTTTTCATCATTTAATCTGAGAGGCATGGCACTAACTTGGAACAGTGTACAAAAGTGCAAATATGGTTGTGACTAAATATTCAGCACCTTGGTTCCTCTTTTTCTCGTTCATAGGACGAGTTAAGTACTACATACACTTTACATGACTGATGAGGTTAGTCTTCTCTCACTAAAGCATCTGTCATTAGCCAAGCTCATTTCTTAAAAAGTAAAACCAAAAGTTCTTAGGTAGCAGATTCTCTTTTCTTTTGTTTGAAATTACTTCAACTATTCTTGACTTAAGAAAATGTATTGTCGCTTCATTTATTTGAAACTTAATGCTCATTAATAGTAGTAAGTTTGTGCACACTGTTTAAAAGGCACCACAAACCAAACTGTTTCTGTACAGTAGAACATTGTTGATACAATCCCGTTCTGTGTGATGTCCCGGTGCTTAAGTTTGCAATCCAGAACACAAAAAATGACCCAATACAGTTACGCTTCTTTTTTACCAATCTTTTGGCACCAACGTTCAGTACATTGCCAAACTGCAATCGTATGATTGTAGTTTGGGGAAAGTTTGGTAGCTTGGCTTAGTGAACGAAATTCTACTGTACAACCACACTGCTGTGCCTCAAGCAGCACTGCTCCATCAGAGGTTGAGGACATTCATCTTGCTTTATTTGTCCCCAAACACATGAGGCCACCCTTCTTCAGGCATGATTAACTCTTTCCCTACTGCGCCCATTGGGCATCGTTAGTCCGCTATCGATGGTTTGAAACGCCACTTTCGAGACCTCCTGCGCCGCTCATGGACACACTGCACTATCGAATGTGAAGGAGAACTATATTTTTGTTTTCTACGCAGTTCGCCTTTTTCCCACCAGACGGTAATTTTTGAACGCGCTCATCAAAGTTTCGCGATCATCAAAGGAGAAAGCAAAAATGGCCGCCTCTGAGAGCAGTGTGCGTGTTTCGAAAGATGATAGATCTCGTGATTCCTCTGCGTCTGCGGCTGATTTTATCAATGGATCGAGCAGCAGTGAGTCTGGGGATGCTCTCTTTTTGTCTCACTTTGACTTTGAGAGTGACGACGGCTCAAACCCTCGTGGAACATCGGCGGCCGCAGCCACCCCAACTGTATTGCTTGCAGTTAAATTTTTGTAGTGGAATACCTGCAGAATGAAAAATTTTGATTTTTTTGGCGATAGTGCCGATTAGACAGCAATACATTTTGTATATGTCAGAATTTTTGTAACATTTTTTTTTTAGTAGATGCAAGCGTATTTCTACAAACTTTGTTCAAATTTATCCCACAATATTGATTCTGGCAATTTATATCTTTTTTATGACATACATCTCATTAATAAAACTTTTATGCATGAAAAATGTGTTCATTCTGTTTTTTGTTTATGTATTACATAAAATATTGAGTGCTGTACTTTCAGAAAAAAAGTCTGGTGTAACCTACAAAAAACACTTATTTTCTTCGTGGCAGGGAAAGAGGTAACCAACATGGGGTCACAATATATATATTTTTTAATTCGTTTTCTTACACTCTTTGGCTCTTTTCTGTGAGTCCACATTTCTGCATTATTGCCTCATTGCTTCTCTCTTTCACGCCTAGGTCCGCTTCCCATCGCACTTCACGTCCGACCTGAAGGACCTGCTGAGGAATCTGCTGCAGGTTGACTTGACAAAGCGCTTTGGCAACCTCAAGAATGGTGTCAATGACATCAAGAACCACCGGTGGTTTGCCACGACAGACTGGATCGCCATCTACAAGAAAGAGGTGGGTTCCACAGGTTGCTCTGTGTTGTGAAATTTGTGTGACCACAGCTTAGCCATGATTTGGTACTAACAACAAGATAAGTTATGCATGCTTTTTTCTTAACCCTGTGAATTTTTGCTTCTCATAATAACTTACTGGAGCTTGGAATGACTGGTTCAGAAAATTAACCAGAACCATTGCTAAGGCAATGGTTCTAAGGCAATGGCATTCCTTTTTTTTTTTTTTTTGCTATTGCTGTGAGTAGCAGCCGCTATGATGAAGCAAAATGTGCTGCTTTAGCTGAAATGAATTGCTCTCTTACAAGTGCTAATACTATATGTAGCTTTTATGATGGCACTTACAAATCTGCTAACACCTATAACTGATACGCATTAATTTATCATAATTGTGCCATGAGTCAATGCATTATGATCATGTGCAAAAACCAAATGCATTTCAAACAAAAAGCTCAGTTTGTCACTGTCTTGCTTGTCTGTCTTGCCTGATGCATTGTAATAGTTCTACAACATCACACTTACTGTGCGACTTCTTTGTGAATGTGATTTTATCATTGCTTCAAGAAAATGTCTGAGTTTGCAAGATAGTTGCAACGAAAGAGCAGCTAAAGACAACTAAGTTTATGCAATGAGTACACTTGCTCATATGCGACTGCTAGGAGAATATGAATTAGCCTTAAAGCTTTCCTCTACACGATGAACTTCACGCAGCAAAAATAGACGGGGCGGTACAGTGCCAATTGTTTGATGCCTTGCACTACATGGCACGAAGCAGAAGCGGACGCCGCCACATATTTACTGTGTTGCAGTCAGTGTTGCCAAACTCAGTGAATATGTTTTTAATTGCCAAGCAATTAGAAAATAAAGTTTCATGCATGAGTTTAAAAACAATTTCTGCATCAGAGATGGTAGTGCCAAGGAAAACGTTCATGGCATAACCGGCCCCCCGAAGCAGCAGGGGGATCACTCCTCGTGACACCTGGCAACACGCAATTGCCACTTCTGGCTGCGTAGGTTGCTTGGCGAGCTTTTTCTGGCCGAACGGAGTTCGTTCATTTGATGGCTGTTTTTGTCGCCATGTGGTCGATGCTTTAACACTTTCCTTTCTGCGCCCTATACCCATTGATAGCATGTTATCAATGTTTCAACTTAAATTTTGCCATGATCGGAGCACTTTCGGACAGTTAGTGCCATCCAGCGCCTAAAATATGACATATTTTTCTAGTTCAGATTGGAATATTGATTGGAATATTCAAATCTGAATTGTATGATAGGAAAAGTCACATGAAAGCTTTATTGTTAGCAAAATTTATTGAAATCCTTCAACAAACGTAATGCCATTCTCAGCTTAGATTTAATGCTTTTGATTGAAGATAAAAACACGCTAACATGAATAAGAGAAAGTGATCATATTTTGTGTGATCATGACATTGATGAAGGAAAGGAACTACATGCTGCTAAACTTGTGGAAAGAGAGCAGTTTGTTAGACTTAAGGGGGATGCGAGTCTTAAAATTACGGGAAAAAAAAAGATGTCAGCTTCCGAAAATCACGGTTTCAAAGTCTTTACAGTTTTGAAGTATGCTCTGTAAAATATTATTCGTCATAGCCGTCAACAAGTCCTAAATCATGATAATTTATAAGTGTTCACTGACCCAACTCAATGCTGAAACTTGAAAATTTGACTCAACTTTGAGCCACGGTAGGCCCCGTATGACTTCAACATATTGGCTCCATCTTGGTCTTGTTACAAAGCCGCTTCTCAGCGTTTAAATTTGGCACATTCAAGGCAACGCACGCCTCCTAGAGACAGGGCCAACGGCACCTTCTGAAGGGTCTCCGATTGGCCTTAACATGAGCCTCCTCTCCCTGCGTCCCTTTTTGACAATAGTAGTGCTGTCAATATTAGTCACAGGAGCACATAATTATATGCTATGACCATGCAAAAAAAAAAAGGAAGAAATTATATTTCACTGAATAGCAACCTTAATAAGCAGACTTTAATTGGTGAGTGTGAATCTTGAAATCCTCGTATAGTAATGTGATGCTTGTGAACAGCAAGAATGCTTCCCAGCAGGATCATTTGAAACAAATGTTACAGTAATTACTGTCTCAGTTGATATAAAGGGGTCCTGAACCACTTTTTATCGAAGAGGAGAAAGGCATTTGAAGTGAAAATAGGCTATTTCAGGATCACTTTGCCACAAGAAGAACTTGAATGCGTTCAGCAGAAGCGTAGTTATCGACAATCAGACACGGCTTCCATTGTGCTCCCCTTCCTCCTCCAAAGCCTTGCACTGCAAAGGCTACAGCGGAGACGTCACCGTGACATTCGGGACGTCACCGTGGCGCGCAGTTCAAATTTCCGATTCGGTGCCTACGCGACGCTAAACGTAAGCCTAACGCGGCTATCCTCAGAGAGCAGCCACTGTACTCATGGCGGCACCTTGCAGCGGCCGCGGTGTAGCCGACCGCAGCGACCAATAGCAGCCGCATATTGGAGTGCGCTTTATGACAAAATAAAGCACACAGAAAAGAGCGAGGATCATGGGGTTTTCGAAACGAGAGCGTTTGAGAGAAAGGTGACTTCGCACTCCGCTTGCGAGCTCCGCGGACCGCGTATGACTGCAGAACTTGGCTGAGATGTTCACAACAGCGTATGCTACCCGCGGACTATGTTATTTCACCAAGCCCAAGAGGTGGTTCAGGCATAGAGTTTCTCATTATATTACCTAGAGGGAAAACTGGCGCTGCTGCGCCAGTATCCGTGGGAATGCCGGTATATTGTGACTTCGGATTGGCATCGTTCTTGGAGAGCCAGAACGCCTTGTAGACATGCCTGGCTAGCACCGTTCCGTCTGTCACAATGATTCATTTCCTGCTAAAACAGCACGTAAAAAACTGCTTTAGCTTTATTATTACACAAAAACATGTTTTGTTTAATTTTGAGGACTTACTATTGGATGCACAATTATATGAAACGTAAAAAGTATCAGCTGGCCGCTAAATTTGGAGGGCAGATGGCAAGATTATCGCTCGCTTTGGAACAACTTGTCGTCTGGTCTTGCTTTTCTTCGCTTGATCCTGTATTGTAGGTGAGTGAACTTTATTGAGAGATGTAATATGGGTCAATGAAAGCCTTTTATGTAGATTTTACTTTAAGAACACATTATTTGTGTAGCCATATCCACGTCTTAGACGAAGCCTCGTTCAACACTAGCCAACACAGGCCTCGCAGACACATATCCTGTCATTCCCATGAGGGCACGGCGCCCTTTAAGAAACTCGCATAGACGGTGGCGCCAGTTTACCCTCTAGGTGTTATAGGGAGGAACTCTATGGGTTCACGGCCCCTTTAACAATGGTCATGTGAAGTTGCCAGTATGCAGTAGTATATACGCTTGTTACAACCGACCCGCGTACAACACACTTTCGCATATAACGGACCATATTTCAACCTTTGTTTGTTCCACCTATTTTATGAATGCAACGAAGTTCGGTTTTGACCGACTGCGCTACAATGGACTATCAGCTACAGCGGACGCAATTAGCGGCAATTTTTTTCAAAATCGGGCACATAGAACATACTTTTGCCATGTCAACACAGGCGGACAACAGACTTGACCACGCCGGTGTCTGCACGCAAAAGCCAAGGCCAGTTTAAATTGCAGCTGGATACATTTGGCGGCCTCTGGCCAAGCTCAGCCTCTAGCCAAGCCTGAGGGCACGTTCATCACGCGTGGTGTGTTATCACTTGTTGACACTATTTTGTCGTGTTCCTATGCTAGTCAGTTATGCCAGACCTCAAGTGTTGAGATAACTGCTTCCAAAAAAAGGAAGCAAATTTCACTGAGCGACAAGATTAAGATTGTGAATGCAGTTGTGCTTGGCGAAAAGCAGGCAGACATCGCAAAAACGATGAGACTATCAAAGCAGGTCGTGAGTTCATTTGTGAACAACAAAGGCATCGCCGGCAAGCAAGTGTCGGAGGAAATTAATCCTAAGCGCTTCAGGCTCCATTAGGCAAGATACCCGGATGTTGAGTCCTCACTTTTGATGCGGCTGCGCGATGCCCGAGCTCGCAATATTCCAGTGAGCGGACTACTGTTGAGGAAGCGAGCCATGGTCCTCGAACACGACGGTGTCACTTTCAGCGACGGAAATGCGACGCAAAGTAACTGCATCCTCCCTCAAGGGCCAGTCACAAAGTTCTTTTCGAGCTAAATGTGAATCGAAAGGTTTTATTTGTTTTTTGCTCTGGATGGTTCGTCACTCACTCTTTGCAATAACATTTTTAGACATCGCAACCAAAGTTTCAGAAGTGAGGCTTTCCGGTGCTCTAACCCCATCTCCCGGTGTATTCCACTGGCAAATTAGGATAAGTTATTATTGGTAAAGGTGCATTGGTATGAATATGTTAGAGCTAATTCAGATTAGCAGCGTAGGTGAGGGCAGCAGTGCATTTCGGATATTACGGACTTTGGATAAAACAGACATTTTTTTGTCAAATTATCAGGGACCGTTGCAACAAGAGTCGACTGTACTAGGACACTCCAGGTAGCTATTTTGTTGTAAATATGGTTACCATGCAAAAAATAAATATTTCTCTAAATAGCAACCTTAATAAGCAGATTTTTAATAGGTAAGTATGAATCTTGAAATCCTGGTACAGTAATGTGGTGCTTGTGAACAGCAAAAATGCCTCCTACAGCAGGATCATTTGAAACAAATGCTGCAGTAATTATTTAATCATTTGATTTAACAGTGGTCATGTGAAGTAGCCAGTATGCAGTGGAACCTGCATGGGCTTTTCTCCTTCAAACCTCCAATACCTGTAGTTGCCCTGTAGTATTCAGAATAATCTAATTGGATGTGCACCAAATAGCAGGTACTGTTTGATTAGTGCTCCAAATTTCATATATTCCCACACCCCTAAAACATAGTAAATTTTGAATTAACAATTCGATTACGACGATTTTATCAGAAATTGTATCGCTACTTCATAGGTAATGTGATTGCATATCATTGGCAATTTCATCTGCGGCTGCTGAGAGGTGGCCCCAGCTCACCGAAATGCTGGAAATAAGGTCATAGAAATATTTGACACAGGTTAGCATTTTTGCTTTATAACAGCAGTAAAACATAAAAGGTATTGAGGTTCTTGTAGCAGAAACGTAGGTATATTTCATGCTCTTAAGAAAGAAGTTGTCAGCTTTGCTTTTTTCACTTTGATGATAAACAAAAATATTGGGGGAGGCATGAAAAGGAAGGGTCAAATACCCATCATCAACACATTTCATTTCTCTTAAGAGGAAGCTTTAACTTGGGGGCTCCTATCTAAACGCGTACATGGGAAAGGAGAAATAGTTTTTCTCAGCAATCACGGCACTGAATTTGATCAGATCTGTTATATTTAAAACGAAAAGTTGAAATCTAGTGACTGTAGGCAGGGAACTTTTTATTTAAGCCCTCAATTTTATTGCGATAGCAATTATATGGACACTTGAACCGGATGTCTGCCGTCGGCGTCGTCGGCGCCGTCACCGTGAGGTTCCCTATAGATAAAATCTTCGCCGCGCGCCGTATGCCCGAGAGGAAGCGTGCGGGGACGCGCGCTATCGCGGAGAGCGAACGCACTCAATCTCCCACGCGCAAGCAAGAAAGCAGAAAGCCAGCGCCGGAGGGAGCAGGGGGGGGGGGGCACTTTTCTGCCAACAACCGTGCTCATCTCCACACGGCTCTGACCTTTATGCGCCGCGTGCATTCGCCGCTCAGTTTCCGTTGAAGCGATAGACCGCACGTACCTTCGCCCGCTGCGGCGTATGCTTGCTGCCAGCGTTTTGACAGTCGTTGTCTGCTGTCATTCAGTGTGATCTCTTCGTGTTTGTGCGTGCTCACACCACGCTTGTTCATTCAGTTCGTAATAGTCGGGCCACATTTTCCAACGCACGCTACACACGCAATGCTGCCCGGATCGGCAGTGCAGCGCTACAGGTGTGTCCCTTCGCACGTGCTGCCCACGGGAAGCGCTTCTCATCAACACCACCGTTTCACACGCGCCTTCTCGTGGTCATCGAGTCTCTCTTCATGTCGGTCTACTTACGCCGCAGCACACCTGCTTACTTAATCAGCTCATGTTTACTACAATTCATATTGCTACCAAAGCCGCTCACCTTACTTCGTATGACATTGCTGTGTTGCTATCGCATTCATTAACTGTGACATTTTTTTAATAAGGATTGTTAATTGCACGATTTTGAAAAATGAAAGTATCAGGCTTACAACTCAGTAAATCAGCAATGAAAAGCGATATAAAAATTCTGTAAACTGCATTTGATAATACATCGAAAATGAACAGAACCCCCTATAAGCGCGGCCTCCCCATTACGACGACAGAAGAGATGTAAAATTCTCCGCTGGAATGATGAGCAGCAACACAGCCAGCTGTGGAAGAAGACGACGACGACGAACGCAGGAGCAGTGGCACGAGCACGAGCCCAACCCATTTCACTGTTGCTGCAAAGGAATACCGAGACAATAAATGGCAACTTCCGAGGATGCAGATGGTGAAATGGTTGAATTACGTGCAGCTACTTGCAAATGCACCTATCAAATCGCTGCTGTGCGACCCAGGTACACTGCTGAAGCGAAGCAGCGTCATGTTCCGTATAAAATCTAAGTGCAATGAGATCCTATCACACTCCGGGCGCTGTATGCTTTAGGTGCGAGGGTGAGCCGAGAAGAATGGTAACTTGATGAGCACCGTCTTCCCAGGAAGCGTGAGCAAGGGGAACACGAACGAGGGGGGGCATCATCGCAGCCGAACGTGTGTGTGACCTCATGATTGAGATACTTTAATGAACTCTCGGGATTAACCCAGTGATAAACACCGGGGTCGCACGTTTCAGCTTTGCTGGTTAACCATCTTCTCGGAGTGGAAGGGCCGACGAATGTTTTCATCTGCTTTTTATAAATCGAGATTCCACTTCCTTCAGTTACTAGAATTTAACTTTCTCTCTCAAATGCAACACATTTCATTAAAATTGGTCTAGGGTTTATCTCAGAAAAGCATTTCTGCATTTTACATGTATTTGAATAGTTTGCATCATAGATGGGCCCGAGCTAACGCCTCCTCCTAATACATACAGGGTAGAGCTTTGAAACAGCTCGCTGCATAGAAATTTTATACATCACCATCATCATTTATTGGACCCTTAAAGGACCATGCAGTCTGGTATTCCTGCTGCACAGTAAACTCTACGTGATATGAAGCAACATTTGGCATTCACTGCCTATTGCACCATCTGTTCTTTCAAGCATATCATTTTTGGTGTTTATCGCTGCATATTGTTTTAGCCATTAGTTTGTAGCCTTCAACATGTTTTTTTGTCGCCAACACTGCAGGTTGAGGCCCCATTTGTGCCGAAATGCAAGGGTCCCGGAGACACGAGCAACTTTGATGAGTACGAAGAGGAAGCCCTGCGCATATCGTCGACGGAAAAGTGTGCCAGGGAGTTTGCCGAGTTCTAGGCTGGGCGGCACACAGGAGAGAATGGACCCGGGGAGCCGACGACTAGGGGAGGCTGTTGAGCTCCTTCACACTTTTTTTGTCCCTGGCAGTGAAAAGCAAGAACCACATGCGCTGCCTTGTCCATGCACACCTCCCATGGGTGAGGGGAGAGAACAGACAGATCAAGGCACTCACCAAAGGCTATGATGTCCACGCACTCATGCAGGTTTTTCTTGACCGATAAACTGGCGCTGGGCCAATCTTCGGCAGCCACGACCTGTGTGTGTTCCCTGGATTGTCTGTCAGCGCTGCTTGCTTCGTGCCCCCCTCACACCCCACGGTCTCCTCTGCCCCCGTTGGCTCTCCCAGGCATGCATGTCGGTTTGTGTCCTGTCGGGTGCGCCTCCCCCCCCTCCCTTCTTTGTTTTTCCCGTTCCTCATCATTTCTCTCGCTGTCTGCCCCACATGCAGCTCCTGGCATAAAGGCTAGTGACATTGGCTAGTCAATGCTGGAGGCACAGCCATGCAGGCCTTGAGAAACCACTCTGGGCAATCGCTGGGAGACCATATTCTCACTGCGGAACAAAGCTTCTTGACATTGTGGTGCACAGCCAGCAGAAGAGAGGGTCCCCACATACAAACGCTGCCTTTAGCTTTCTCGTATGCAGCAGAGAGCTAGCAGAGGCTGTGCGGGCTGCCTAATAGCTTGAGTGTCCAGCCAAGCGGACATTGGGGACTCCCTCTGTGGGTGGCTGCTGAGAAACTTTGTTTCTGCTGTGGAACAGGGTTCTCCTAGGTTTCCTGACCGTGCACATGATAGAAGAAAACAGTTCCCAGCATTTCTCGCACCACTGACCCCAGCTCTCTATGCTGTCCTGCCTTTGGCACTATCTCCACTTGTATAGCGAGAACCCACTACTGTTGCTGCGTTTCTTTCTCTCCTAGGCATTACCATAGAGGTGAATAAAGTGTATTTTGGTGGAATTGAGAAAGTATGGGAGCCTGCCCTTATGTTTTACCTCCAGGGCCAGGCACTTGCATGTTAACAGCGACTATACTCTTTCTAGGCAGCCACTGAGCTTCTAAGAGGCAAATGAGATATAAAAAAAAGCGATACAAATGAGGTTGCAGCATGTCTGTATGTGTGCGTGCAAGTGTCTATAGTCTCTCGTGGTGGCATCTGCATTTTATTTTTATCTCCTTTTTTTGTCTCAGTGCACAAAGTGAGTTTTGCAATGCCACACATACTCTACAACTCTCTCCTCCGACTGTGACGGCAGATAATTTGATGCCTGCAGCTTTGGAGAGGCTTCATCCTAGGCTAGCGCATGTCTGGAAGGAGTAACCATTTGGGGGCTTGTCATCACATCCTTTGTCAGCCTCCACGCTAGTAGAGCTTGGAATGGTGGCTGCAGGTGCAAAATTGTGTTCTCTCCTCTCCTGACCACAGCATTGCTTTCCTGGTTGGTTGCACTTGCACTGGTGCACATGCTCTCTTGGCACATCTCTTCAGTTGTTGTCCCAAAGTCCTTCGTTTTGTTCGGTGCGAAGAACCCATCAGTGACCACCACACCTGTTCTTCTTGGTACACTGCCAAGTCACAGGCCCCTGCACTGGAGTACAAGAGCACTCGCACATTACGAGGTTAGACAACTTTTCAGTTTGCTCTTGGCAGGTCCCCTAGCATCTTCGAAAGAGAGTTCTTTTTTTCTGCTAGGCTTTCTCGCCGGGTATAATGTCTGCCAAATTGCAGTGTGTGCATACTGTTGAAAAGATACTTGTGCAAGTGTGTGCCAGCCAACCTGCTTATAAGCAGAATTAATGCAAGTTAGGCTTGGTCAGCTGGATGTCATGAACACAGTGCAGATGCAGATTGTGACTGGTTGTTGTGACGCTGTACTGCTTTGTGTCAAGAATGAACATGCTTCAAGTTTGGGTATTGGAGCTGAAAATATGTGGGTGTGCCATTCATCATACCGGTGTTTTATTTTGCACACACCCCATAGCCGGCACACACATTTTGCAATGGCATTGCTGGTAGCAGCAGTTCCCCTACCAGCTTCGGTGTCGCGCTGCCTGTTCTTCCATGTCGGTTGATTCATTTATGCCTCAGTCCCTACTATTGCGAATCCAGTGCTTGGCCAGGGGCTCCTTTGGATCTTGTCCGTGTAGCTTGAAAGCTTGTGCGCCTCTTGGTTTTTATCACCCCGTTGATGGCCACGCCTGTAAATACAGGGATGTATCTGTTTGGTATATGCAATACTAACTACACAGGCTTTCCTCTGGACCCTCTTTCTAAACATATTCTCCCAGCCACACCTTCCTGAGCGTCTTCTTGGGTTTCATGCAAGGTAGGACTGACTAGCTTTCTTGGTCTCACGGGGTTGCGCCGTTTCTCTTTTGAAGCCCCCATATAATCAGCACGCCAAATGCACATGCCCAGGCCTTTTTAAGTGCGAGGCCAGTTTAAAGAATGATGGCACCGTTAGATGTGTGTTTGTTTACCAAATTGCCAGAATTATGTGTGAGGAAGTGGTCAACCTTTCTTGTGTAAGAATACTGTGGGCCATTGCTTGCTGGGCTTTTCTTTTTCATCCCCTTTTGTAGGACGTGTCTTGTGGCTGTTGCGTGTTATGCCTGACCCTTTGCATACTCACTTGGAGAGAGGGAAAAAAGTGTACATGCAAGACGTTGGTCCTTTTGTCTGCAATTCATCTGTTCTTCTTGTAACCCACTTCGGTTGACTGACCTCTCCAGTCTTCAGTCATCTGCGATTTCTGGATTTGCATTACAGGTTTCTCCTGTATATCAATTAATTTTCCAGCAAGTGTTCACCAAGTCCTTTATCATTCTTTGTTGGTTAAGTTTGGTGTTGCACTGGTATTGCTCTTATGTTGCTCAAGAATCATATCTGCAATACTTTGCTGCAGCTCATTTGCAATATTTTCCTACATGCTGTGTTCTACACTTTGTCTAGATGGGTTCTGCAAAGCTGTGCGCTTGCACATATCCTTTCATGGTGTCAAAAAGCTAACACTAAGCCAGTTGAATCATATGAGATGTAGTCAGAGAATTATTCTCTTGTTACAATCTTTGTTTCTTTTTTTACCTGAGATGGGAACTTTTGTCCTGAAACATTTTAAGTTTTTAGTGCCACACATGTTGCAGTTTCCAAGTTTATTTTTACGTTTCCTTGACAAAATGAACTACAGTCTTTAAGACTCTCGGTGATCTTAAAAGCTTCATAATATAATTTTTTTCCTCTTCCTTTTTTGAGGATGATGTAGCAAACTGCAGTATTTTTGTAGGTGGAATTGATGGTGTTGACACAAGAGCCATAGTGTTGTGCATTGGATTGTACTATTGTTTCCAAAAGCTTATGGGAGGCAGGTGTCACAAAAGAACTGATTTTCTGCATAGGTTAGGCTTGCCAAAAAAGTTGTTTTGTGTTGGTTGCACATGTTAAGGCAGACTGCAACTCAAAATCCAAGGTGCATGCCGAAGCGTTGTGAAAAGTTTTTTCCCGTAAGTACCGCACCCTGTAAACTTTTGGTGCCAACAGTACATTAGTGGACTTACTTCCATGTGCTTGTTAAATGACAATGTATTGATCAGGGCAGAAAGACATTTAGGAGCTTGGGAGTTTCTGAGTGGTTACTAACGCTCTGCTTTTAGTTGTTTTCAAGTATTTTAATTGTGAACTGCATAAGTCATCACCGTGTTGAGCCAATCCAACAGAAAGAGAGGGTCAAACTATGTGCTTGAGTTTTGTTTCTTGTTTTCTTGGTGATGTTGCTTCATCTTAGGTCATCTTGTCTCATAATTGTGTTGTCTCCCCTCCGTTTTTTTTCTGTCATCCCCTCTGGTTCCAATGTGATTGTGTCCCACACTTGCAAGAACTTAGCAAAAGTTTGTTTTTTGATGTTTGCCTCGAGGTGTCTTTTTATCTAGTCCAGCTCACAGATTGATATATATACAAACACATACACACACACACATGAAAATACTGAGGATATCGCAGAGAGAGCAGTTCAAAGATTAATAAGAAGCCTGAATACCTTTCCTTTTTTTTTCTTCTTTTTTTTTTTTTTCCTCGACCACCCCCATACCCGTGTCATGACCTCTGCTCTCCTGGATCCTAGTTCTGCGAACCCCCATGCTGTCATTCGTTGCTTGCAAATTTTTAGCCTTGTATATTTGTTAACTTGTGGTTGGAGCTGTTCTTGTATTAAAAGTTGTTATACTAAATACATACACTTGTGCTCTCTTGTGAAATGAAAACACAGGCTGTAGGCACGGTGCATGTTGTAGCGGTGCCACCTGCAACTGCAGTGCCTCTTTCAAAAGCCGTAATTGGGTCGTCCTTACACATGTAATAACTTCATAGTACACATTTTCATATGTTTATACTTCACTGTACCATGCTTGAATGTATCAAACCTTGTAAGTTGCAGCAACAGGCTTACGTAACTTTTTTTTGTCTAAACAACTGGCTGCCTCATTAGCGCTCATCTTTGACTTGAAGCTGGGAACAGGGAAGGAAGTTGTGCCATGTGTGCCACACAGTTTCTAGTTCATCTGCCCTACACTATTTAGTTCATGCCAGACATGATTATTGCAGGGTTCGCACAGCCCCTTGAAATCCTTGAATATCCTTGATATTGACAGTATAAGTTCAAGGGCCCTTGAAACTACTTGAATATCCGTGAGCTCCTTGTAATCCTTGAGAATCCCGTGGGATTTGTTCCGCTTGAGGAAATTAACGATGTACCTCCGCAAGTCATGCTGATATTTAAGGCCCTTTCGCTTACGAATGCCCATGAAAACAAGCTGTGTTGACTAAAGAGCAACATAAGGAAGTTTCGGTTTTAAATCTCGCAGCCCCTACGTCGTCTGGCAACTAATATGCATTGGAAATCCAATCCAATGCGAGGCATATCGCTCGCTCGGCTTGCGCATAGTGCCTAGAATATACTCTAGTGTGCCATCCACCGAGCGTTTCCAACACGGGACGGTGGCGCGGGCAGTGATGCCTGCCGCCGTGGGCCACCAGACGGCGATGCCTGTCGGCACCATGCTAAATCCTGCGGTGTTCGACTCGCGTTCGTTTGCGATGCGTTGATTGCTACGCGTCGATTGCAATGCGTAGTTCATTTCTCGCCTTGCTGCCGCTTTCGTTGCAGTCTTTTCTTCTTGTGAGTGGGTTTTTTGCATCTGTGTGTGCACTCGTCTGTCTAAAGAAACTTTAAACAGGTCGCGAAACCGCGATTTCCCAGAGACGCAGAAAGAAACGGCTCATCTCATTACCCAGCGCGTCCGCAGACCCCGAACGTATTGCGGATTGGGACAAGAACATAACGAGGCAGATCGCCGGGCAAATGGGGAGACTCGCGTCGTGTCTTGCCTGAAGTCCGCCCATGTCTCAGCATGTTCCGGCACAGTCTCGAAGTGCAGCGCACCAAGCGGCCGGCGGCGGCAGGCATCACACTCGGTGCTACCGCGACACCCGCTCTCGGCACACTAGTATGTGTCTTTTAGGTACTATAGTCGGGCCGTTTGTCGGCCTCGTGCGCGCCATTTCAGTGAAGTTCGCGTTTGCGTTGTGTGTTTACTTTGACAAGATGCCAGGCGGGAAGTGCAAGTTTCAGCCTGCGTGGCTGCAACATACGGACTATCGTCACTGGGTGAGACCGGAACCAAGCGATCCTTATCGAGCAATGTGTGCATTATGTCAGAAGACGGTCGACATTGCAACGATGGGGGAATCGCCTTGAAGAGCCACCAGAAAGGCGCGAAGCACCGATCCAAAGCTGCAGCAGGTGAGGGCTGCTCATCCGTCGCAAGTTTCATGCAAGCGGCAAATCTGTCGTCCGAGGCTGCTTGTCAGCGTGAAAGCACGGCAACTTCCTCTCTGGCTGCGACACTTGACGAAGACTGCAGAAAGCATGATTCTGTGATCGAAGCCGAGATTTTGTGGACGATGAAAGTTGTGTCCTCGCACTACTCCTACAGCTCCAGTGGATCCATTTCCAAGCTATTCCAAAAGATGTTTCCGGATAGCGAGGTCGCGAGAAGCTTCACTTGCTTTGAGAAAAAGTGCGCGTACGTCGCGTGCCACGGTCTGCGCCCATTTTTCACTTCGCAAGTACAACAAATGATGGAGAAGTCTGACAATTTTGTTGTGCTTTTTGACGAAACCTTGAATGAATACCTGCAAAGAAAACAACTTGATGTTCACGTCAGATTGTGGAATAACTGTGAGGGGACAACCAGATATCTGACTTCGACATTCATGGGTTACAGCACAGCGGACGACCTTATGCAGAAGTTCACGGAAACACTCGCGTCCTTTCCCCTGAGCAGGATTGTGCAGCTCTCGATGGACGGCCCGAATGTCAACTGGAGTCTTTTCAACAAGTTGCAGCAGCACATGAAGAATGACTTTCAAGTTCAGTGCTTGGATATTGGTTCATGTGGCTTGCACACAGTGCATAATGCTTACAAAGCAGGAATGCATGCGACAAGCTGGCCAGTTGACACCTTTCTGTCGAGCTTATTCTCACTCTTCCATGATGCACCGGCCCGTCGTGAAGATTTTGTGAAGAAACAGGGAGCAAGCTGTTTCCACTTCCTTTCATACCCCACCGTTGGGTCGAGAACGTGCCCGTACTGGAGAGAGCCCTGGCTATGTGGGAGCATTTGAGGCACTACACCGAAGCAGTGAGTGACCATAGGCTACCCTTGCCGAAATGTAGAGCGTATGAGAACGTCAGTACTTTTCTAAAGGACCAGCTTGCACTTGCGAAACTGAACTTTTCCCTAAACGTTGCAATGGTTGTGCAGCCTTTTTTGACTGTTTTTCAGAGTGATTCTCCAAAGACATTTTTTTTAGCAAAAGAGCTTGAAACTGTCTTGAGGAGCCTCCTTGCAAGGTTCGTGAAGCGCTCGGTATTGACAGAAGCCACGAGCATCACGAAACTGCTGCGAATTGATGTTCATGATACTGCCAATTACACGTCACTTGAGAAGGTGGACGTTGGACGTGTGGCTGAGATCTTAAAAAGCGGAAAAGCGAGTACCAAGTGTGTTCTTGAATTTAGGAGCGAGAGTCGTAAGTTCATTGTGAACATGATCCTGAAAATCATGGAGAGAAGTCCTCTTAGGTACCCTCTGGTTCGAGGGTTGTCATGTTTCGACCCCAGAGAGATGGCGAAGACAGAAATGTGCCTTGGGAAGCTGAAAGTTGTTGTTAACTGTTTAATTGACAGTAAGCTTCTTTCTGAGCACAAGAGATATTGTGTGTGCACAGTACATTCAGTTCTGCCAAGAAAAGCGGCATGAACTGCAAAACTATGAAAGAGACCATGAACGCCTTGACGTTCTCTTCGTGCGCCTTTTGAAGCATGACCCGGCGTTCTCGATGTTATGGGAAGTACTGAAGGTCCTTCTCTTGCTTAGCCATGGGCAGGCTTCAGTAGAAAGAGGTTTCAGTGTTAACAAGGAGATCGCGGTCGAAAATATGGCAGAGCTCTCGTATATCTCACAACGAATCATCTGCGAAGCCGTGAAAACCCACGGTGGGCTGCTTAACGTTCCACTGTCGAAAGAACTGAAGTCATCAGTGCGCCAAGCCAGGCATAGGTATGCGCTATACATGGACGAACAGAAGAAGCAAGCTGTAGCTCAACAGGTAACCTTGAAGAGAAAAGCACTCGAGCTAGAGCTACAGAGCATGCAAGAGAAGAAGACAAAGCTCCAAAAAACTCTGAAGTGCTTGCAGGAGTCAGCGGATCGCTTTTCGGAAGACGCCGAAGCAAAAAACGACCTGACTTATCTTGTCAAGGCAAACAGTTTCCGTCGAACAGCCAAAGAAAAAGAAGCGGAGATAACAGCTCTTGAAAGAGAAATTAATGCGAAATTAGGGCTCCTTTCCTAAGTCATGTGAGGAAATAAAATTACGCTAACACTCCTTGAATTCTGCCTTTTGGCATCCTTGAAATCCTTGAAATGTCCTTGAATTTCCAGCCAAAGATTGTGTACGAACCCTGTTATTGGTTTGCTGCATAAAGATGTGCAAGGTTCGTAGTTGACAGGCCATGTGCATCTCTTATGTACCATAAGGTCATCATGAACAATGAACAGTAAATTATGAAGCTCGACACTTATGGCGAGCAATAACACAAGTGTGTGGTATCTTATTGCTACCACCCTGTTGCCAGAGGTGGTGCAGCTTTCGTGCAACTATGTGCACAAGCCAAAACCATGTCGACAGCATGCAAAGTCTTAAAAGTGGAAATGAAATGACATGTTTTAGTTGGCCTTAACCTGTTCACATTTCATTTGCCCCCTGATAGTTCAGCTTTGCATCTAGCCCCAAGCTATCGTCAAGGCAGGCAAAGCTGTTGAAGCTCTGTAATATAAAGAACCGTATTTTGTAACAATTCATTTCATTTTCCATTCTTTTAATCCTTAATATTTGGCATGAACAGCACTGCATTGCCATTGTCATGGATATTGGGCACTTGGAAGAATGGAAAAATGAATGGAGATTGTAACGAATCCTTACAAAATATAGACCCTGTACACCATTTTGCAGGAGTCTGTCACTGGCGGGGAAACTATACACTGTGCTCAGGCACTCTTGAGACTGCATTGGATAGCGGTGCTAGGTTACCCTCTTGTACTCCGTGTTTCTCATTTACAGAGGCTCATTCGCATCCAACAGTGTCACTGCATCATCATAACATTATTCGTATAGCTTCTTATGCCTTTTTGTTACCTCAGATTCAGCCTTTCTCTGTGCATACACCGCAGCTATACAGCCAAAGCAACAATGCATTATACTGGATCACTGCTTCACAGTGACACGACTGGCAAAAAAAGCTCTCATCTTAAGTATTTTTGCAGTGATAATTGTCTTGGGCTCCGACTCAAGTGGATGGCCTCTGTCTCATTACTGAACATGATGTGTGTGTTTACATGTATTGAATGTATCATGTTGAATGCATGTATGTGCTCGGCATCATAAATAGTACCTACGGAAGGACACCACTGTTGGTGAGCAGTGCACCTTTTTATATATGCCCTACAAGCAACGAACAAGAAGTCATTTGATAATATGCTTAATATGTGCTACACATGTTCCTTAGACTACATACACAACACAACATGGGCAGTGTAACCGCAAAATGGAGGCAGGAGGTTTTCCTGTGTGAGCTATCCAGCTGATCGAGTCTATTTGCATTACAGTCAAACCCGTTTATAACGAACGCGATAGTTCCGGGATGGTCAATGTGTGGCGTTATAAATCGCTAATTGGTTACATGTGAGTTCTCTCTAGTTCTCTCTTCAAAGCGTGCAAAAATTGGCAATACTGAAGCTCGCGTCGGCAATTACGATTCGACACTATTGTGGTCCAAAAAGAAATTGGGACAGTTTCGCACTAGTGGCGCGAAGACTGGGCAAACAGCGAAGCTGGCAGCCCACCTAGCCTTCTCCCACGCCGAGCTTCTCCCAGTCGATCTTTACGTTGTACAATTGTCTGCAGACCGCCAGCGCACCCGTTGCATAGCTTCTGAAACCTGCGCGCAGCACTTGCATGCCGACCTCTGAGGTCGTGTCTTCGTCGCGGTTGTACTGAAGTGGACACGTGACACGAGAGAGACTAATGGTTCTTCGGTTGCTCTTTCATGCTTCAGAAATCATATTTCGATATTTTCACTTCGCGTGCACCCTCTCTTTAAAAACTACGAAAGGGTTAGAAGTTTTTGTTGTAACAGTACGGCGTCATACAATATTTTGTTATATTTGGATGCAGTTTCGATAGGTAGGGTCAGAAAATCGTAAATGCGCTGAAGTGTCTTTGATTGATATATCTGGGATCATTATAAGTAGGTTCGACTGTAGTCATGCCAGGGTCGTTATATTTCATCTAACGATGCCGGGTATCTGAAAATCGGTGCCGGGTATCTGGAGTAGCACAAGCTTTTACTTTCATTGCTTTGCACTGGTACAAAACTGCAATTTCTTAAATCTTAACCGCAATTTTTAACAACCTTGGGAAAACAATAGCATGGAACAAGAACGTCGGAACATGCACGGTGTTGAATTCAAATTCGTTGGGGCCACTCAAGAATGCATTGGATGCCATCCAAACTAAGGGTGTTTGAATACTGAAATTTCTGAATTGAATCTTAATTGAATATTCAAGAAAAACAACCACTTGCATTGGTTTTTCTACCTCAAGGCTCCAATAAGTGCTCCAATCCTATTGTGTTTGAATAGAAACAAATATTTAACAATTTCGAATTGTGAATTCTTGAATCGAACACAAGTCTTAATTTTTAATATTCGCACACCCCTATTCAAAGCAACGATAGTTGGCCCGGCGATAGAAGGCGCGGTGACGATATCTTTTGATGGAAACGGCACGACAGATCACTTTTCAGATAGAATCTTGCCAGGGGACCGGGGCAGAGTTCTTTTTTTTTTTCTTTTTTCAGATTACATCTGCCTACACTACACAACGGCCACTCGATTTGCCCTGCACTGCAGGAATACCTCGAGACTTCTCACATCGCCTGAAGTAAGAGCCATTCTGAAGCTTTAAGGTTAATTCCTAATATACCGACCACGCACCCACTGAACTCCAGGCCTGCAAAGATGTCCCTGCTTCATCGCGCCCATGGCCTCTGAGATTGCAGTGCCCTCGCAGGTTTTGCTCCGGCCGTCCCATTTGGCGCCCTTCTCGACAAAAAAGTGCAATCTGGCGCGTGCACCCGGCTGCCCCTAGATGGCGGTGCTAACCGAGGGCTCTAAAGGAAGACGTCATCTACAAAGGCAAAAGAGATAAGGATAAGACGAGCTCATACAGGCCAGTTACAGTAACGTCGGTGATGTATAGTGTGGCAGTGCAGGCCATAACATTAGAACTGTCGAAGTGGGTGGAGAAAAATGATGTACTGGGAGAGCTACAAAACGGGTTCAGGCCAGACAGACGCTTAGAAGACAGTATGTTTGTACTAACTCAGTGCACAGAGATTTCAGAAGCTCAGAATAGACCTTTATCGATAGCATTTCTAGATATTAAAGAAGCCTATGACAATGTAAACAGGGAATTGTTATGGGATATTCTGAAGCATGAAAGCATAGATGACGATTTCGGGGCGCTGCTGAGGGAGATGTATAGAGACAACCGAGTACAAGTTGTGTGGGAAGGTCTAAAAGGTAATGAAGTGGTGGGAATTCACCAAGGACTGAAGCAAGGATGTCCTCTATCTCCAGTGTTGTTCACGCTTTATGTTAAGGGCATAGAAAGACTGGAAAACGGCGAATTGGGGTTTGATTTATCCTACATGCGTAATGGACAAATGGTGCAACAGAAGGTCCCTGGACTGATGTATGCAGACGACATAGTGCTACTAGCAGACAATAATAAAGATTTACAAACAATAAAAAAGATTTACAGATAATTGCGAATATCTGTGGCAATGCAGCGACAAATCTAGGCCTTAAGTTTAGCACAGATAAATCGGGAATTATGATCTTTAATGAAGAGACTAGTAAGTATGTGGTGTCAATTCAACAGCAAGTCATACCCATAGTCAAGCAATACAAGTACCTCGGCGTATACATAAGCGAAGGAAAGGCTTACTCAAGCAACCACCAGGATAATCTGAAAATAAAGGGCAAGCGGAATGCAGCAATAATGAAACACAGAGCACTGTGGGGCCTCAATAAGTCTGAGGTGGTGCGTGGTATCTTGAAAGGAGTAATGGTGCCAGTAACGCTCGCAAATGCCATTCGACGCTTAAAATCGGATATATTGGCGGGTTTGGAAGTTAACCAAAGATCAGTAGGCCGGTTGGCTTTGGGAGCACACGGTAATACGACAAATGAGGCAGTGCATGGAGACATGGGTTGGGCCTCTTTTGAAGTCAGAGAAGCACAGAGCAAAATTAGTTTTGAAGAAAGATTGAGGAACATGGATGAAAATAAACGGGCGGCTATAGGGCACAAATGGCTGTACCTCAAAAGCGTGGACACAGTATGGAGGAAGAGGTCAAGAAAGTAAGCACACAGTAATTTAAAGTGTAAATGTACAACCAGGACTCACCGAAAAGAAAGTGAGACAAGCGGAAAGAGTAAATTGGATGCAAACAATAGAAACAAAAGAGACCATGGAGATTTACAAAAATGGCAAGAAAGAAGTTGGAAGGGAAAATCTGTACGATAACACAAAAGGCAGTTGGTCCCTTGGTATTTGAGGCTCGAGTTGGTAGCCTAAGGACTAAATCATAAAGGAGCAAATATTCGCAACATGATATGGCATGTGTCTGCTGTAGCAAAAATCCGGAGACCACTCAGCACATCCTAATGGAATTCGAAGATATGCACCCAGCAAGAAAAAAAAAAAAAGGCAGGGAAGAGATTGATACGAAAACAGCGAATTGGGGTTTGATTTATCCTACATGCGTAATGCACCTAGCGAGAAAAAAAAAAAGGCAGGGAAGAGATTGATACGAAAACAGCGAATTGGGGTTTGATTTATCCTACATGCATAATGGACAAATGGTGCAACAGAAGGTCCCTGGACTGATGTATGCAGACGGCATAGTGCTACTAGCAGACAATAATAAAGATTTACAAACAATAAAAAAGATTTACAGATACTTGCGAATATCTGTAACACGGGGGATATGTCCCCCGTGTCGTTGCAGGAACAAGTAGTCGTAGTCGTTATTACTTCAAACACTATTCTAGTCTATATATGGTACATCATGCCGGTGCTCTGAAGCATGTGACTTAGCTGCGTGCGCACGGTGGAGAGCATTCAACTCGAGCATTAATTGCGCTCATGTTTAGGCCTACACGATGCACGTCAACCAGTGGAACAATAGCGGAAGCTTCTCCTTTTATTGGTGTAAGTTTTCCCTATGGACATGTTCAAGTGTACATTCGCGTATTGACCCGACAGACACCATCCTTTGTCATCACTCCCTGCTACCCACCCAGGTTGCAGCTCCTTAAGGACTACATCGTGCCATCAGAATATTCTACCGTCAAGATTATCTCCCGCCTGCATTCCGAGAACACCTCCGCAGTTAATTCCTGCCTCAACATTTTGGCTACACTGCAGATCCCTGGATTAAAAAAAGAAGAAAAAAGAAAAAAAAAAGTCATCCGTTCCATCCTTTGGCCTGAAGCAACTTACCCTGTTTCACATTTATGCAGTGTACGGAGGTAACTGTGCACGTGTGTATACCGATGGGTCTGTCACACCATATGCCTCCGCTGGAGCCTTCGTCATCGCACATATCATCATCGCTCGGCGGTTTAAACTAGACAATAAGTCGACATCAACTGCCCTAGAACTTGTTGCAATGCGGGAGGCACTTCGATTTCTCTCCAGGGAGCCCCCTCGCGCTTGGACGATATTCGGCGATTCTAAGCCAGCTCTTCAAACAAGTGACTGCGTCTTTAGACGGGGCCCTTAATATTCATTAGCTCTAGAAATTACAGAGCATCTCGACCATGCAAATATAAATGGCAACAATATTACCTTTCAGGGGATATACCTGCACACTATGGCGCGATCGGGTACGAACAGGCATACGCTGAAGCGAAAACCGCTTTAAATAGTGCTGTAGCTTCTGAAGTACGTCACGAGCAGACACAAACGCGCGCCCTGCTTCGTTGCGCAATACGCAACTCTACGTTGGAGCACTGTACCCAACCAGAACAATGAGACAGGCGAGTGCATAAACGGGACCCAGAAATGACATTTCGGATCCCTCGCAACCTCAAAAGAAGCCAGACAAGCATGGTGCACCGGATTCGCCTTGGTGTCGCATTCAGCAGGCGTAATAGGTTGTAGCCTAAGCGAGCAGCGGGCCGCCAGTGTGCTGCGTATTCATGCTCCTCGCTGTCGCAGCGCGCAGGCTGCCCGCCGCTGGGTGACGTAAGCAGAACGTCGCTTCGAGGGCCTTGCGCTGGCTGCATGCAGCCTCCGGTTTCGCGCGCTCTGATAGCCGAAATTCGTCGTGTTATAGTTGCGCAGGTAATCCCATTTTTTCCAGATCTAAAAGTTGTACGGGATGAGCCCGCTGAAATTACAATGAGCCCGCTGAAACTAAAAGGTAATTTTTGCATTTTTGATAATTAGCGACTAATTAACACGTATCACCCGTCACCATGTATAGCATACCTGATTAGTCCAAGCAGGGTTCGTTTCGAAGGGGATGCCAAAGTCTCCCAAACATCATTATCATCTGGCGCTCGCGTCATTGTAGAATGGCACATTCCCCCAGTGACGCATACCTGGCTTCAAAGACGTTCATTCAAGAGGGGCACACATCCACCGGCACATACCCAGTGCCAGTAGCGTACCCAGGATCTCTGCCAGGGAAGGGGGGGTGACAGTTTGCCAATACCATCTAAATAGCACTAATTTCAATTTCCTCACGGGAAATTGTAAAAAAATGCGCTTTTTGTGAGTGTGCAGACGATTGCGCGTCTTATTCTTAGTTGCAGTAGTCAAATGCGCACGGAAAGAAAAGGGGTTAGACAAAAGAGGGGGGGGGGGTTAAGTCGGCCTCAGGGGGGGGGGGGGTTACAACCCCCCGAACCCCCCCCCCCCCGTCGGTGCGCCACTGCCCAGTGCTTCAATTTATTATCAAAGAGTTTCTTCGAACACCGGTACCTATAACCAGTCCCGCATCTACAGTGACCCATGTCAGCGTGAAAGAGGTTCGTTGAAGAGCGCGGCACGTGTGTTTCGGCAGAGCGCGGCACGGTTGGTTTCGAAACCTGTATCCACCGGCACAGCAGCCCGATGCACCATTCGGCCAGGCGGGAAAACGCTTAGATACATTCATAAATAGCTAACCCAAGAAATGTCCGTGAACAAGAATGCGAACGCATTGAAATTATGACTTCACTGGCTTCATATCACACAAGGTTATGCGGACAACTGCACCCAAAGGCGCAAGTGCGCATGCCTCGATCTTTCCGGGAGCATCTGGAGCATGCGCGCGGCCACGACAACAAAGGCATCCGCCAGGGCGTGTGCCGCAGAAAATTGTAGCAGGGCCGCGATTTTGCAGCGATGCCTTATGACTTATTTTAGAATAGTCTTATATTCCACCGCTCACGGCCGGCTGATCCCGTTGATAACGCGAGCGGACCGTCGCTCTAACCACTGACAAAGCGCGATAAGCGTGAAAAGTCATTATTACTTTAAAGGCATCGCTACAAAATAGCGGCCCAGATCTCAGTCGTTTGCGGGGGCCTGCGTCTTCGCCGGTCATCGACGCGACAGTTGGACGTGTGCCAGGTAAAGTCCCTATACCTTCGGAAAAGTACCGCCATCCTTTGAACAACGCCGCTTCTATCTCTCCTGTATCTCCGATTGGACGATGATAGCGTGCGCTTTCACTTTTTTATCTTTAGTTTTTTTTTTTTTTTTTCTTCGCCTCAGCACCATGTCGAATGTCCCTCTGCGCAGCCGCCGTCGCCGGCGGCGGAGGTGGCGCGCGCCCGGCCTGATGAAGAAGAAGATGATGATGATTTGTGGCTAATGAACCCTTTGTAACGGGTGGACTCAATACGTTAGTGTCCTAGCCAAAAGAAAAAAAAAGGAAAAACAATCATAACCACATAGTCAAGAGCTATACCACACCCGGCACCGTTCGCCATTGTTTTAAGGCTCTCCACCACCGCTCTAGGCGAGCTTTAGTTGTTAGGCAAGCTTTTAGAGGGGCGCCACCGTCAACTTGCTTTCGCAAGCAAAAGTAATGAAGAAAAAAAAACGTTTTAGGAGAGGAGATTGCGGAGGAGAGAGTAGATGGCACATCATGGCGATACTTTTCCTGGGCGTCTCCGTGCCGCTTCAGCTTCGCATAGGTGTACCAGAAACAGCTAGACGACGAATCCGCCAGCAGTGCTCTGCGTTAAGTGCGAGGTACATTGAATGACGTCTATAAGTCTATATAATGGCCGCTGTATTGCTGCGAGTCCCGGTATACTGTGGCCGGGGGTATCTAAAAAAATGGCCTTAGATACCCCCGGCCACAGTATACCGGGACTCGCAGCAATTAAATTTCTTTAATTGCTGTGAGTCCCGGTATACTGTGGCCGGGGGTATCTAAGGCCATTTTGTAGCATCTCTGTGCATTCATCAACTTTGCGCTGCTCATACTATTGCCACTAGGTCACGAGGTGCGGCGAGCGCGAGCCAGTATTCAGGTAAGGAGAGAAGAAGTTTTAAGGCCGGCCATCTTCTTGGCTAGTGCTCGTCTCTGCCGGTGTAGTACTTCTTGCTATAAAGACCTTCTGTAGCACGTGACATTATAATGAAAATACCAAAATGTATTGACTCAAGGGCTTAACAGCCTTTCAATAGCAGCAGAGAAGTGATCAACAGAATACGAACAGATAGCCACGTAGCGTAGTGTAACATAGCATAGGCTACAGGAATAGGTGTTTCTTTAATTCTCATAATTTCTAATACGACTGCATCGACGGCAAATGAACTCCTTAAATTTTAGCGATTCAAAGGTGATACTCGGACTGCATGGCTACCGGCGCTTGCTGCGCCGCTACTTTACAAGTGCTAATAGGTACAACGGGGAGACTTCCGCTTAACACGTGTTGTCGTGGCAATCGTAGAGCTCCTAGGTGCCTATGGACATAATCGCTTAGGGACTTTTGAGGGCACTGGTCTGGCACGAGACGGTCTTTGGAGGGACCACCAGTATTTTAAAATGTCCGCAGGCGCGAGGAAAAGCGGGTGCAAGAGAGAAAATTGCGTCCGCTCCTGCGCAAGCGGATACTGCTCGCGTTTGTACCCCGGCGCTGTGGCGGAAGCCGCGGTGCCGGGCGCCGAAGCGAAGCGGCGGTCGTTGGGGTGTTGCGGAGCGCAGCGTAGCAACACATCAAATAGAAAAATACTGCTCCAGTCAGGTAGACACTCCCTCCCTGATAGTGAGATTATATTTGGATCATCAAAACAGTGATGCGTTTATTAGGAATATTATCGTTTCTCTCTCGCAGGCGCGAGGACGAGCGGGTGCGAGAGAGATACGATGGTATTCCTAAACAAACGCATCACTGTTTTTATGATCCGAATATAATCTCACTATCAGGGAGGGAGCAGTCTACCTAAAGCCCCTATATATAAAAAGTAGCGACACTCTCCTCCTCCACCTTCCCTCCTCCTCCTTTCTCCTCTCTTTCGCGCTCCTTTTTCGACCGTTGCGCCGCCTACACCGCTTGAAACACGTGCACTTGTTTATCTTTCGCCGCTGATCAGATTCGACGATCGCCGACTGTGTTCGTCGCTATCGTCGTGCTCCTCGCCAGTCGGTAGACGTTTCTCGGGCGAAAATGGCGATGGAGCGTGATCGTAAACAAACGCAGCCAGCGCCCGGGGGCTCGACGGTCCACGTGATGCCATTAGGCCAATACCGACGCGGCGTCGGCCTCGGACAGGGTGTGCGAGGAGGCGGCGGCATTCTTCAAAGCGTGACGCTACTTTTATATATAGGGGCTTTAAGTCTACCTGGGCCGGTATTTTGTAGCAATGCCTTTAATGTAATAATGCCTTTTCGCGCTTATCGCGCATTGTCAGTGGTCGGAGCGACGGTCCGCTCGCATTATCAACGGGATCAGCCGGCCGTGAGCGGTGGATGATAAGACTAGAGCAGAATAAGTCATAATGCCTTGCTACAAAATCGCGGCCCTGACTGGAGCAGTATTTTTCTATTTGGTGTGTTGCTACGCTGCACTCCGCAACACCCCAACGACCGCCGCTTCGCGTCGGCACCCGGCAGCGCGGCTTCCGCGGCAGCGCCGGGGTACAAACGCGAGTAGTATCCGCTTGTTTACACCACCACCGTTCACCGAGATCAAAAGCCGTCATGCACGTTGTCATGGCAATCGTGGAGCTTCTAGGTGCCTAGGGACATAATCGCTTAGGGACTTTTCAGGCACTGGTCTGCGGAGCGGCGCGTCGGCTGCAAGTTACTGAAGCGTGGCTCTCTTTTGGGACCGGGCGCAGCGACCTTGCCGAGCGCAGCTCCTACGTGCGTAGGGAGCGAATCGTTTAGGGCGCGTTGAATGTCTGGCGGTGTCTGGGCCACGCCGGCCGCACTTTATTATTGTAGCGTTTGTTCTAGTGGCAGAAATCGTTGCAGTAGTGGTGGTGTGGCATGGCGGCTTTTGAGCTCGGTGAACTGTGGTGGTTTAAACAAGCGGATACTGCTCGCGTTTGAGCCCCGGTGCCGCGGCGGAAGCCGCGGTGCCGGGCGCCGACGCGTAGCGGCGGTCGTTGGGTTGTTGGGGAGCGCCGCGTAGCAACACCCGAAATAAAGAAATACTGCTCCAGTCAGGTAGACTGCTCCCTCCCTGATAGTGAGATTATATTTGGATCATCAAAACAGTGATGCGTTTATTTAGGAATACCATCGTTTCTCGCAGGCGTGAGCACCCGCTTCGCCTCGCGCCTGCGAAACGATGGTATTCCTAAATAGGGCCACGCTCAGCGGAGACCAGTGCCTCAAAAGTCTCTAAGCGATTATGTCCCTATAGGCACCTAGGAGCTCCACGATTGCCATGACAACACGTGTTAAGCGGAAGTAACGTGACCCGCAGTGCCACGCCCCCGCTGTACCTACTAGCAATTGTAAAGTCGCCGCCCGGCCGCGCAATAGACCGATCACACCGACCGATCTGCGCATGCGCCGGTTTTCTGGAAGTAGCACTGCCACCATCTTGGTTGTAGTCAACTGCTCAACCACACCACCGCCAGTCCGCGCTCGTTGAGTACCGCGCACGAGATTCCAAGACGCCTCTGCGACTCCGAGAAACATCCGTCATGTATTTGAAGAAATTACATCGGCTGTTCATTGCAGCATGTGAGGCGAACGTTGAAAAGTGCCTGCTGCTCTTTCATTTCGGTTGTTACCCGCTGATTACGCGTTGAGTATCGTATTTGTTCGAGCCTTGTATGTAGTACATGCTGATGTACGCGGTCGTTTTGCGTTACTATTTTTGCACACGTGCATCTCGGTGACTGCAACGTTATGTTTGCTCAGCGACGGACATAATAGGATTTGTATACCTGTGACAGGTTTGAAATGCGGCGCCGAAACTTTCGTGCCATAATGATGCTTACGTATACATGGGTTTCGCGCACGACTTGCTGACTTCGGTAACAGCGATATCTAGAAGTTTTTATGTTAGCTAGGCGGTGTTTTTAACATAAAAACGCTGATAGCCAATCATCACCAAGTCATCGATAGCCAATCAATAGCTAATCGGTCAATAATCAATAAATTCCGGAAAATTCTGGGGATGGCTTGGTAGTGCTTAGCCTAGCCCAAATACGTAGCTAATACCTTGTGTTAGTTAATCGATATCCAATCAATAGCTAATCGATAATCGATCAATAATCAATAAATTCCGGAAATACTAGGGATGACTTGGTAGTGCTTAGCCTAGCCAAAAGCCTGGACTAGCTAGGTGCCCATCAGCTCCGCTTTCTCTTTAGCATTGCGCCTCCAATGCAAGCTACGCTAATTTTTATTTGCATTCGAGCGAATGGTGCGTTTGCTGCTTCGAAAACTCTTGACAGTGTGGCGTGAGGCGAGCGTCCTATCTTTTGCGCACGTGAATACGCGCCGCCCTCCATTATGAGCAGCCCCGATATACTTTCATCAGTGATTCGCACTGGTCGATTAAGCCGTTTAATACAGTATCATCCCTGTCGCTGCTGGCGATGGCAGAGACCTCTTGCTCATGTTCGGGGGGCACAGTTGAGCTCCCGGGAACTTAGGCTGGCAGGTGAAAATAAAAAAGAGGAAAACCATGTGTGTCAGTCTTACAACACTCTATTTATTTATTTATTTACAATACCCTCAGGGCTGAGGGTTAGTTATAGAGGGGAGTTGGTTTTGAATACAAAAAAAATTGAACATAAACAGCAGTAGATATACATATTATTCCGAATATAAAAGAGGCCCACAAACGAAAAACAGGTTAAATTAAAATTAAATTATGGGGTATTGCGTGCCAAAACCACGATTTGATTATGAGGCACGCCAAATGGGGGACTCCGGAATAATTTAGACCACCCGGGGTTCTGTAATGTGCACCTAAATCTAAGTACACAGGTGTATTCGCATTTTGCCCCCATCGAAATCCGTCCGCTGTTCGTCCCCGTGTTTCTTCTTGCGCCGTGTATTACCAGAACCACCTATTAATCCGTTGGATCCACGTCTCTCGAAGCTTTCGCTCTTTAGAAAACACATAGAAACCGAAGCCTTTGTCCCTTGTGTGGTTATTGCAGCACCCAGCAACGCAGCAGGTCAATCCTCCCACCGCACGATGGCTCTACACGAACCATAAAATTGCCAATAATCGTTCGGAAACAGGACGCACAGGCACTCCGGGCGGCTGGAGCGGCCGGATGACTACAAGTACCGGTAGCAACACTCCAATTGCTAGTAGGTACAGCGTTTGACCGCTGGCGCCACGCTGCGCCGCTCGCGCGTACCGCGTTTCTAGGTGGTTTCTTTCGCCGAGGGCGCTCGAACGCAATCATATGGTTCGCATGAATGCAACCGTTGAAGCGTGGCTGTATGGCTGAGACGTCATGAAGGGGGCAGTTGCGATGCTCCAGATTGATTTTGAGAAGGCCTTTGACCGCGTGCCACATGACTTACTTATAACTGTCTTAGAACATGCAAATGTTGGCACAGTAATAACTGAAGCTGTTCGTATGGCGTACAGTGGTTGTAGTACCAGGCTCATTGTTAACAAAGAAGTTGGAAATCTCATCCAAGTGCGTCGCTCAGTTCGCCAAGGTTGTCCTATTTCCCCTCTCCTTTTTTGCATGTTTATTGAAAGCTTTTGCTAAGTATTATAAACCACAGTACAATCAGTGGCTTCAGGCTACATGCATCTGAAGTACGCGTTCTGGCCTATGCAGACGATATAGGTGTTTTTTGTTCAAATCTCGAAAGTATAGCGGAGGTTATTACCATTGTAAAACGTTTTTGTCAGGTAAGCGGCAGTGCAGTCAATTGGGGAAAATGTATTGGTTTTTGGCATGGCGATTGGGATCTCACGCCACAGTTTTTCCTAAATGTGCAGTGGGTAACAACCCCGGTGAAGTATTTAGGCGTACCCTTAGAAAATTACACCGACAGTGATCCCTATTGGAGGAGACAGACAGAAGAAATCCGAGAAAAAGCCGCGAAATGGAAGGGCAGAGATTTATCAATCTTTGCTCGTGCAACGGTTTGCAATTTGTTTTTCATTAGTAAATTGTGGTATGTGTTACAAGTGCTCTACTGTTCTCGAGTGAATGTGCAGAGACTTCATCGAGTTTTTGCCGTGTTTATATGGGGATCGACATGGGAACGAACAAGTCGGACGAACCTTTTTCGGCGTGTTCGTGATGGGGGCTTAAGCTTATCGCATTTATTTCTGAGACAGCTTGTAAATCGTTTTTTGTACCTTCGAGATGTTCAGGATCCTTTCCTGCGCACAGTTTGCCAAGTACGACTGGTCAGTGCTTTGCCCAACTTTGTCATCTCTTCCAATAAAATGGAAGGTCGACTACAGGGTTACCTTAAAGAGGTTGTTGAGTCGTGCCGCTTCCTGGAGGCCCGTTTCTCGATTGAATATTTATGCGCAGTGTCTCGTAAAAAATTGTATAATGATTTATGTGATATTGTTCTCCCAATTCCATTGTATCGGACTCATTTCTCGGGCGGAAAGTGGCGCAAGGTGCTGAAACGTGTAAAAAGCATGCCTGTGCGTCCTGGGGTGAAAACCTTCTTCTTTAAATTACATGCAGGGCGTTTTGCCAGTTAAGACTTGGCTTTCTGATAAGGGATTCTTCGTTCCGTGGGGGGTGACCACTGTTTCTTGTGCCGGAAACCTGAAACTATTGAACACGTGTTCCTGGAATGCTGGGATGGCGTGTTCTTCTGGGATGTCCTGCAAAGGACCTTAAAGAAGGATTTCCCTTTGGATGCACAGGGAATAAGGTACCTAATGGTTGATAACGAGGATGGTTTTCCATATGATATTACAATGTTAATGGCTCTGCATAGTATCTGGACGTCACGCATGGCTGTTCGCCATGCAGACGTTGATGCTCGCCCTGCAATAGAGTACTTTCGCGAGTCTGTAATTTCATTTCTCGAAATGGAAAAAGTGAAAAAGTGTGTACCCGATTGGGTGCCCCGTATGGAAGGCTTGTTACACATGAAACAGTTCTAAAATTATGATTTTGTCACTACGTGGTTGACTGTTGCATCAATGCAATAAAGAAAAAAAAGTGGCTGTATGGCTGAGTGGCTACGGCGCTCGCTTTAGGATCATGCGTTCACTGGTTCGAATCCTGCCCGGGCTAGAATTTTTTTTTCTTAATATCACGCTTTTATTTTTTTCCAGTTCACTGGTTCGAATCCTGCCCGGGCTAGAATTTTTTTCTTAATATCACGCTTTTATTTTTTCCCCTCTCTGTTTGCCAGCGCAGTCGCTTGAACCCCGGTGCCACGGCGGCAGCCGTGGTGCCGGGCACCGACGCGAAGCGGCGGTCGTTGGGGTGTTGCGGAGTCGCAACACCCCAAATAAAAAATACTGCTCCAGTCAGGTAGACTGCTCCCTCCCTGTTAGTGAGATTATATTTGGATCATCAAAACAGTGATGCGTTTATAATACCACCGATCCAAACAGCAGGATAGTCACCACCAGCCCAGCGTATTCTCCGTCAACGCCTCCTCCGTTCCAACGGCGGCGGCTAGAAACATGGTACGCGCGAGCGGCGCAGCGTGGCGCCAGCGGTCAAACTCTGTACCTACTAGCAATCGGAAATACGCGGATCGGTCTATTCATTTTCCAGGGCAACTGGGCCCTCGGACTGTGGCGCCGCCGCACGGGAGAACGTGAACCACGCCGGCGCCTCATATCTTTTTGTGCCCCGGGTGCCGCGGCAAAAAGCCGCGGTGCCGGCCCCGACGCAAAGCGGCGGTCGTTGGGGTGTTGCGGTGCGCAGCGTAGCAACACCCCAAATAAAAAAAGTACTGCTCCAGTCAGGTAGGCTGCTCCCTCCCTGATAGTGAGATTATATTTGGATCATAAAAACAGCGATGCATTTATTTAGGAATAGCATCGAACCCTTACCAGCACCCCAACGACCGCCGCTTCGCGTCGGCGCCCGGCACCGCGGCCACCGGGGCACAAACAGATCCGAGGCGCCACCGTCAACTTGCTCGCGCAAGCAAAAAGTAAAGAAAAAAAAACAAGCGCTTTAAGAGAGGAGACGGCGGAGGAAAGAGTAGATGGCGGTACTTTTACTATATAGGGACTTTAGTCATCACAACACAGCGGCGCCGCTTTTGGCGACGGTCCATCATAACCTATAGCCTCTACGTGCTGGCGTCTCAACAAGCGCTAGGCCCGCCGGCGCGTCCGCCGTTTTAACAGCGAAGCTGTTTAAGCCAGCCGTAAAAAAAGCTCTTTGCACTCGGCCGCGCAACGCTTGAAACAGCGAAGCTGGGCGATCGTAACCCAGCATTTTGCGGAAGTGCGCGCGTACTTGTAATCTTATTACTCATGATGATGATAACTTATTTTCGCGTGTCTCGGACTTACGACCGTCACTGCGTGTTGCATAGCGCAGCTTGCAACACCGACACCGCGTTCCACCGCGTTGCAACGCCGACAACGCGTTCCAACTTGCAGCAGACCCGCTCCATAAATGCGTATCTCTCTCTCACTCTCTCGCTCTCATTTTCTTTATCTCTCTCCCGAGCATAGCGCGCAAAACCTCTTCACCTCGCACAGGACGAGCGTGCGAACGCACCAGCTGTGGACGAAGACGACGACGCTCGCATGTTCTGCAAGCGTGGCTGTATAGCCTAGTGGTTACGACGCTCGCCTTGGTTCGAATCCCCCCTCGGCAAGAAAGTTTTTACAGCGAAGCTGTTAAAGGGACATTAAAGAGAAACCGGAAGTGGAGCTTAAATGGTAGATTATCCTTTCACGATCACAGCCATACCATTATTACTGCAAAAGTGTTACTAAGCGAGAAAATAGCGAAGAACTGCAGGATAGGTGCGACGCCCTTCGAAATTCCGCACTACACCTTCGTGACGTCGGAGATTACAAATGCAGGCCGGTCGCGATTGGTCGAGAGCGATTTATCGCTCGTTAATAAAGCGCAAAATGAAATACATCTTAAACGTACATAAACATCATTTGCCAACTTTTTAAACCGTTTCAAGCTAGGAAGTACAAGTTTAGCACAAAATTGAATAAATAAAGAAAAATGGCATGGAGATACATGTGGCCATGATAGTTTCGTAGTTTCGTTTTTGGTCAATGCATCGGTGCGCGCGCCTGTTCCGCTCTACGGTGTTTGGTTGCGTGTTGCGTGGTTCGAAAAACGTTGACTTCGCGGGAAACAGCCAGAAAATGCCTCGTGTGTGTAGTGTTGAGGGCTGTATAAATGGCCCAAGGCGCTTGCTCAGGGGCAGCGGCAGTGTTGACTCGATTGTGTCCTTTCATGTGGTGTCGCGCGGAGAGCCCCGGCTCCCCGGCGTTCGCAATGGCTCAGTGCTCTGCCTATGATAAAACGGCAAAACAGCCAGAGAAACCGGTGGTGTGCTCTCTGCATTTCTCGCCCTCGGATTATGTGTATAATCTTGCCCTCGGAAAGTATCTTGGCGTGCCCCAGATGCTAGTCCTTTCTCGAGCAGCTGTTCCCTCAATGAGGCCTTCCTCAAACCCTCTAGTGCCCCTGCAGCAGCAAACTGGCGGCTCGGTGAGTGCTGAATGTCATTAAATAAAGCCACGAATAACCATACCGAGTACGTGCGCAACTTTCTACGCTTGTTCTGTCGGGACAAACTCGTCCTGGCGGACCGGACGCTTCGCCTTCCGTCGACGAAAACGAAGCTCTGCTTTCGCCGGCGCGGCCGGCGGCTCACCGCCATCGCACGCGGAAACACCTACCGCTCGAGCACGGAGAATCATTTCGCGCTCCGTTTCACTGATTATCGCTGAAATGCAGTCCTACTTCCCTGGCGAGCTCTTCGTTGCAAGGTTCAGCGGCAGCAACGGTATCCATCGCGGCGAACGCAAACGCAGCGACCATGCATGCAGCCATGATGCATCCAGCGCCTCGGCCGTTTACGCAAGTGGTGACGTATCAGGGCGCATTCCGATTCGCTGAGATCAATGAAATCTGTGACGACACTGCTTCAGCACCAAATCGGGGGTGAGGAAATTGAGGAAGAGATATTTGGTCTTT